>NC_138890.1:99124817-99377317 GCF_965194825.1 Balaenoptera physalus | reverse complement strand
TTGAGAGTCTGCCTGCCAAAGCAGGGAACACGGGTTCGAGCCCTGGTCTGGGAAGATTCCACATGCCGCAGAGCAACTAGGCCCGTGAGCCACAACTACTGAGCCTGCGCGTCTGGAGCCTGTGCTCCGCAACAAGAGAGGCCGCGACAGTGAGAGGCCCGCGCACCGCGATGAAGAGTGGCCCCCGCTCACCGCAACTAGAGAAAGCCCTCGCACAGAAACGAACACCCAACACAGCCAAAAATAAATATAAATAATAAAATTAATTTAAAAAAAGAAAAAGTAAATAAAAATTTGAGGATAATGGAGGAACTGGAATAAACTTTGCATAGTACCCATAAGAATTCAAGAAGCTATAGCAACATGGGGGTATTTACAAGATTTCATTCCCCTCAAGGGCAGCACTTTATTACTACCCAGCATAGTCACAGATTATTGTTATTAAGGTAACTGTTGCATGTTGAAAATTTTAAAGTTTATTTTATAAAACATTTATAAACTGTTTTCATATGTTATCTCAAATTGATACTGAGATAGACAATAATCCTATGTAATAATTAGGAAAGTGTTACTGTCTCTAATTAGGAAATGAAGTGACTTATTTTCAGAAGATGGCTTTGAGTCCAATTCTCTTGATTCTAGGTCCAGTTTGTAATTAAAAACTTGGATCACTACAATTTAAATCTGTTAAGTGCACCCTAACGGGATGGAAATAGTTGTAATATACATAAGAAAGATTTCCATTAAAATTAGTAAAAAAAAAATCTTTGAACATTCTGAAAATTGTTTCAGATCTTTGGAAAATTCACTCTCACTCATTCTCATCTGTTTGTTGAGGGCCTACGAGGTGTGCAATGGTCTAGGAGGTGCTGGAGAGAGGTCCAGGCGTAGTGTTTGGTCCCTAGCCTTTGGGCGTCAATAATTTAAGGAAGGATGTGAAGAACAAGTATGTTAATGTAAGGTAAGGGCCAATAGAACTGACTAAACAAGTGCCTGCAGTTAGGACTAGAAAGGAAGCATGTGTCACTTCCAAGGGGGCTTCCTAGAGGAGGCACTTGCCTTGCAATAAGAAGTTTACACAGGGGACACTGAGAGAGATGTATGGCACACAGAGTGGCAGCCTCAGTAAAGGTGAGGGAACCCTGGGCTCATCCAGAAATGGAAAGTTCCCTGCTTTGCCTGAAGCATGTAGCAAGCGAAGGGCAATCTGAAAAGAGAAAAAAAAAAAGAAAAAACAAAAAATATTGAAAATGCATTCACTTGTTCAGCAGATATTTATTGAGGGTCTCATATACCAGCCTCTGCTCTAGGCTCTGGGTGTTAGGAGGCAAGCAAAGCAGGCTTCCCTGGTGGCACAGTGGCTGAGAATCTGCCTGCCAATGGAGAGGACACGGGTTCAAGCCCTGGTCCGGGAAGATCCCACATGCCGCAGAGCAACTAAGCCCGTGAGCCACAACTACTGAGCCTGTGCTCTGGAGCCCATGAGCTACAACTACTGAGCCCGCATGCCACAACTACTGCAGCCTGTGTGCCTAGAGCCTGTGCTCCACAACAAGAGAAGCCACCGCAATGAGAAGCCCGCACACCGCAACAAAGAGTAGCCCCCGCTCGCCGCAACTAGAGAAAGCCCACGCGCAGCAACAAAGACCCAACGCAGCCAAAAATAAATAAATAAATAAAATAAATTTATAAAAAAAGAAAAAAAGAGGCAAGCAAAGCAGACAAACTCCCTGCCTGCAAGGAACTTATGTTCTAATGGGGAGACATAAAACAAACAAATAAATCAATACATAGTTTACTCTCAGGAATTGATAAAAGCTAAGAAAAAAAGCAGGCTAAGGGGATAGACACTGGGTGGCGGCAGGGGTGGATTGAGGGGGGAGTGCTACTCCTTTTAGATAGAGTCAATAAGGAGAGTCTCTGAGCAAGAGACAGATCAGAAGACCAGGTGAAGTGACATGTGAATTCCCTAAGCAACAAGCATCCCAAAGCTTATTCTCTTAACAGGAAATAAAAAGGTTAGATGGGGCTTCCCTGGTGGCACAGTGGTTGAGAATCTGCCTGCCAATGAGGGGAACACGGGTTCGAGCCCTGGTCTGGGAGGATCCCACGTGCCGCGGAGCGGCTGGGCCCGTGCGCCACAACTACTGAGCCTGCACGTCTGACGCCTGTGCTCTGCAACAGGAGAGGCCGCGATGGTGAGAGACCCGTGCATCGCCATGAGGAGTGGCCCTCACTTGCCGCAACTAGAGAAAGCCCTCGCATAGAAACGAAGACCCAACACAGCCATAAATAAATAAATAAATAAACCCAAAAGTTAAAAAAAAAAAAACTGAAAATACAGTATGAATTCAACTTTAAAAAAAAAAAAAAGGTTAGAAACCCCTTTTGGCGAGAGATAGTTTTAAACAATAAACTATGAAGTCACCTAAACCCTATTCAGATTCCTCTTCTGGGACTCAGTAGCTCAGTCTGATGGCCCCCTTTCTTCATTCTCTGTCATCACTTCTGTTCTCATGGGTGGGGGAGAGTTCTGAGCACACACAGACACACACAACTGGGCTGGGGCTTGTGACAATGTCACAGAACTACCCCCAGCTTCCTATACCTCCTTCACCCCTCCCCTCCCCCGCTGCAGAATTCGATTTCCAAGAACTGGCCCATGGTGCCTCCTCTTTTTTGTCCCCTTTTCCCCAGTCACCTGTTTCCATCCATCCCACCCATTGTACCCCTTTAACTATAGGAAATGCCACTCCGAGGGACTCTATACAGGCCTGTGCCTCTGGCCCTAGGTATAGGCTACCTCCTTGGTTTTGCTCCTTCTACTTTATCAAGTTTTTCATCCAGGTTGAAATGATAAAATATAACAAGAGAAAAGAAATGGAGGCTCAAGAGCTAACTAGGATCTAATCACGGCAGCGTTTGAATGTTGAACCAAACACAGGTTGCAAACAGAGATGCACAGCAGGACAAGGCATGAAAACCAGTGTGTGAAGGAGGCCTGAAGACGGTAGGAACCAAGCTCGTTATACTTCACTCAAGAACAACACTTGCGTGCCAGCGTGGCCCTTTAATGCACTAGGATCTAAACAAAACATCAGACAGGCCTTGAAAGAGGTCATGTGGACTTTAGGCTGTCAGTGGGCCTCGCAGGGTCTCCATATGGGGAACTGCCTCTCTGTCTAAACGGGGGGAAACCATGGAAAGGTATGGAGCAGGGGGTGGCACGCTCAAGCAGTGGCTGAAATAATTAATCTGCTGGAGGACATCGTATAAGAGGACTGCAAGGACACATCTTGAGAAGCAGCAAAACTTGTTTGAAGGCTGATGTGAGGAGTGATGAGAACCTGGACTGTTTTAATGACTGTGGGAAAAAAATTTTTTTAAGCTGGATAAAAAGAGATTAAAAAAGGAAGAATCAAGAGAATTTGGTAACAAACTGGAGTGGAGCAGAATCAAAATAGCGATATGGTCGAATCATAGACAGTGGAGGAAGGCTCGAAGCAGATGAAGTTAAAGCAAAAGGCTCTGATCTGGGGACGAAGACATTGCTTGAGCTGTTAGCAGAACATCCACATGAAGACAGTCTATCAGCCTGTTGGAACTGCAGCCGCAGAAACCTGGAAGGAGAGATCAGGAGAGGGAAATGTGGGATGGGTGAGGGAAAATAAGAAATCTCTGTGCTTGAACATATTCTCCGAGGGAAAGAGTAAAGTGGGAAAAGAGCAGAGAACAGAGGTTTTATCTTTGTGGAAGGCCCATATCCAGGATGGTGAGGAAAAGGAGGCCCAAGAAAGATGGAGAGCATCAAGGTGGGCAATAGCTCCTTTATACCCAGGAGGCAGGAGGTTATAGACATAGGAAAGGGGTATATATCGTCTCTGTTAAAGGCCATAGAAGCTGGCTGGGAGTTACCTTTTCCAGGTGGATGGACAGAGGTCATATTTCATGGTAATATGAACACAGCACAGTGAGGAATTCAAGATCGTGTCTTAAAATAACTCAGCATTAAAAAACAAAACAAAACAAAACAAAAAAACTAGGTTCTGAAGGCTTCACCTGGGGACATGGGGGTGGGGAGGATAAAACAGCAGGAGTGGCAGTCACTGGGATTGCTGGAGTCCTACCTGGCCTTGCCAGGGTGTGACTTTTACTCTGAAGCGACTTGTTAATTTCAATTATGCAAAGTTCTGAATCTTACCCTAATAGAAAGTGAAAGCAAAAAGAAATTCCCCTCTATTCAAATCTGCAACAGCCTGATTAAGGTAACACATCAACATTTCTTTTGACTTTGTCTTAAAATCATTATTTTTTCAGTGAGAATAATGACCTGAGCTGAAGGTATAAAACTTCTGTCTTGAGGAGCTCTTACAGCCTAAGGTGGGGATCGGGGGAAGGTGGGTGAATCTGGCACTACTGTATTGGAAAGTTCGTGCAGTGCAGTTAAGGATAGGATTTTATTTAAGAATCTGTTTAACTGACTCACTCTCTTTTGGAGATTCTCTTAGCTTTTCCCAAATGTTTGTTGCAGTTCTTATATCTTCAATCTCCGGATGTTTTGTTCAAAGCACTGAAGCACAGTATAATGGAAAACCCATTAGACAAAGGGTCAAAGAACTGTATTTTAGTCCCGATTCTCCTTCAAACTTCCTATGTGATTTTGGGAGAGTCACTCACCCTCGGTTTCTTTATCTGGACCCTAAGGACTTGTACTAGCTGGCCTTTAAAGTTCTTATCAGTTCTAAAGTTAAAGACTACACGAGTAAATATCAAGGCCTTTTTCTCCTCTCTTACCAAAAAAATATAACTTCCTTTGGGTGTGTCTGCTACACGTGGGGGGTAAAGCGCCATAATTTAGGCCAGAGAATGTGAGTTATAGTAACCACAATAAAAATTTAATGTTTAACATTCATTACATGCTTCCTGCATGCTAGTTGCTGTGCTGTGCCATATTCTTCACATGAATTATTATACTTAATCCTCTCAATGTTAGTGTCAACCATTACCCTATCTTATAGGCAAGGAAACTGATGCTCAAAAAATCCGAAAATTTGCCCAAGATCATTCAGGTAAGTACGATGGAGCTAGAGTTGGGACACAGGCACTCTGATTCCCAAGCCCAGGACCTAACAAATAAGTAATTTCATTTTTCAAACCATCAGAAATTCAAGCTAATAGACCAATTATGGTTTGATATATCAGAGGCCCTTGGAACATTGGAATTTGGTAGCAATAATTTAATGCTTGTCTAAAAAGAGGGGAGGAGTGTTGTTATTTAACCATTATTTCCTTCTTTTTCTTTGTTTCTTTAACAATATTTATTGATCCGCATTAATATTGCAAATTGGAAAATTTAAGTAACTGTTTAGACAATTAATTCAAAAGAATGTGTTAATGATAAAAAAGAAAAGGAAAGGAAACCATTCATGGGTTTAAGTTGAAGCAGGGAGAAGGTAAATAGAGGCAGGTGACAGGGTGGGTGTCAGAACTGAATACCTAAATTAACCACATATATTGTTTGTCGTTATTTTATGTTTTGTAGTGCTACCCTTCTAACGAGAAGAGATTGTCTTAGTTTTATTTACAGAGGCAGTGAGTTCAGTTTGATTTGTGTTTTCAAAGGTAGCCTGAGATGAGGAAGACCAAAGCAACTTTTAAAAATACTCTGTTTGAATATTATAAATGAAATTTTATTTCCATGGCTTTTGATATATTGGAAATAAACTGAGGGTAAACACTTAGCTTGACCAGCATCCTTTATACCAGCAACCATAGAATTGGGCCATTCAGCTAATGTTATTTATTGAAAGAGGTGACGTTCAAGGCCATTGATAATAGTAATATCTGGTATCCAAAGAATATTGAGTATTCTTCATGACTTATTAAGACAAAATAGAGACACCTGTGCAGTTTACGTCCAGGTATCCAGACACACTCTTAAAATGATGTAACCAAATGTTAAAAATGCTCAACATGCAATGAATTTACACACCTACCTTCTGCCCATTGCACAGAATGCAGAGGGGATTCCATAAATGTAATTTTAAGGCAGAGTCCCTTCAATTGAGCTCTAAAAAAATTTTATTTATAATACTCAGATGATAACAATTTCTACTTTATTTTGTGGATATTTGGTCCAATTCACATATGCCCATCTATTTTTCAAGTTATATTTATAAATTGAAATCTTTTTCTTCATGCTATAAATGTTTTTTTTTTTCTTTCTAGGTTAAGTCCATTTATTGAAACATATTGTTCAGATCCTGAGTGACATAACTGGAGCCAACACGGTGCTATGGAGAACTATGAGATTTAGCCTGGATATTAACTTGTCTTCTAGAGAATAGATTTAGTATTCCATTCTGCTGTAATGGCTAATTCACACAGAAAACTAATATTTAATATTTACATAGGATTTTACTGCTCAGCAGTCATCCAAATATGTATTTGTTCTCAGTTCACAAGTTCATCTATTGATCCGTTCAGTAAGGACCGTGGGGCTTTCCCAGTAGCCACCAATGGGGAAATATTTCCTTGGCGTGAGCTAAGGCTCCCCACCATGGTCATTCCCCTCCACTATGACCTTTTTGTCCACCCAAATCTCACCTCCCTGGACTTTGTTGCATCTGAGAAGATCGAAGTCTTGGTTCGAGATGCCACCCAATTCATCATCTTGCACAGCAAAGATCTTGAAATCATGAATGCTACTCTTCAGTCAGAGGAAGATTTGAGATACAGGAAACCAGGGAAAAAGCTAACTGTTTTGAGTTATCCTGCTCATGAACAAATTGCACTCCTGGTTCCAGAGAAACTTATGGCTGACCTGAGATATTCTGTGGCTATTGACTTCCAGGCCAAGCTAGCTGATGGTTTTGAAGGCTTTTATAAAAGCACATACAGAACTCTTGGTGGTGAAACAAGGTAAGATGCAGCTCCAGTTGTTTACAGTCTTTTGTGATACTTTCCTTATGGGTTATGTCTCTTTGCCAGGCGCATGCTTCAGTAGTCATTTATGAAAAGCCAAAAAAACTGTGGGGAAACTCAGAAGGAGAAGCTCTGCCATTCCTAAAGGAAATCACAATAAAGATGGGAACACAGGATGCAGAGGCATAAGTGGCTAGAGAGAGAATAACCAGGAGGAAAGGCCAATATATGACTATGACAAGACTGACATGTTTATCTCCTAGGGGAAAGGATGGTCAGTGCAGAGAGAGCTGAAATATGGAAGGCTTCTCAAAGGAGGTTAGACTTGATCTGAGACCAAAAGGAAATGTACGTAAGATTTGGGTTGGGAGAGAGGAAATGAGAGCATGTACATTGCCCAGGAAACAGCATGACAAATCCAGAAGGCAGAAACAAGTCAGTTTGGAGAACTGAGAAATGTGGTCTATTTGATCAGCTCATGTTTATTGAGCCCATGCTATGTGCCAGGCACCGTTCTAGGCACTGAATGTATAGTGGTGAGATATAGACTAGGGATTGGGAATAATTTAGCTGAGTGGTCAGGGAAGTTCTTGGTGAGGAGGAAGTGCATTTAAACTGAGACCTGAACTTTCATGAGGACATCTAGGGGCACAGTGTTCCCAGCAAAGGCATCAGCAAGTGCAAAGTCTGTAAGGCGGGAATGATTGAGAGACGAAGGACAATGAGAGAGGGAGAGAAGTAGAGAGGGGTCAGATCATGTAGAGAGAGACTTAGAGCCTCCTGTTTTAGGCTTTTACTCAGGGGCCATGGGAAATCATTGGAAAGTTCTGATGTGATGTATGCTTTATAAAGATCAAGTATATGTTGATGGTACATTATAGAGAGGAAAAAGTAGAAGCAGATTAGTCTTTTAGGAGGTCATTGCAATTGTTCAGGCCAGAAAGGATGTTGGCTTGCACCAGGCTAGTGGTGCTGCTTACGGAGTGAAGTGATTGAACTTGGTGTTTGTTTTCAAGTGTAAAACAGACAGAATTTGCTGACATTGACTATGTAAGGCAAGAGAAAGAGAGGAACCAAGGATGCTTCATAGAGGGGATGATTTGGCTGTCCAGGGCCAGGGTCCATCTCAGAGGGGAGAGGAGCCTGGTTTCAGTGCTCTCCTACATTTTATCAGTTGCATTCAATTGCCAGTTTGAGAAACCCCAAATACAATGGCTTTGCCACACACTTGTTTTTCTCATGCAGCAAGAAATCCAGAAGTAGGGCATCCCAGGTTTGCTACAGTGTTTACCAATATTATCCAAGACCCAGGCTCCTCGTATCTTTCTGCTCAGCCATCCTTGGCATATGACTTTCCTCCTAATACAAAATGATTTCTGCACTTCTAGGCATCAAGTCCACATTACAGGCAGGAAAAGGGGGAAATGGGGGAGAGAAAAATGCAAAAAGAAACATTCCAGCTGAGTCTGACTCCTTTTACCAAGCTTTCTCACCCAATGACTTCAACTAGGCTAGAACGAGTCATATGCCCACCAAGTTGCAAGAGAATCTAGAGAAGTGACTTCTTCATCAGACAGATTGCTTTCCTGAACAAAATCAGGATTCTACTGGAACTGAAGAAGGAGAGTGGATATTGGTAGGCGACTTTAGCCCTGCAGTGTCTGCTGCCTACCTCCCCTTCCCCACTTCAGGTGTTCACTGCCCTCTGCAGCTCACATGCCCACCCCACAGCCCCCAGCAGTCCACTGAGGACAGCCCTTCCCCAGGCCCACCTCCCCTTCCCCTGGGGACGCTTCCCCTCATTGCAGCCTCAGTTCTCAGAGGCCTGTTCTCAGGTCCAGCCCCTGAGGAACCTCAACTTCTCACTGAGGTACCATGTGACCAGTGATGGTTTATTTCATTTTTTTCAAGTGACAAAACCTCCACCTAAAAGAAATACATTTTAAGGATATAATTTGGGGAGATGAGGGAGACCAGAGGGGAGATTTTTTTAGAGTAGAAGCTTGGAAAGTAACATGCCTCCCATAGCTAACTGCAGGCTATTTCTGACTCCTCTTATGATTAATTAGTCAGCCCTCTTCATACTTAGTCACCTAGTAGGTCTTAGCATGTAGGATGATTTGCAGGACAGTGTCAACAGAATTTTATTACCTCTCTCTCTTTTTTTCATACACACACACACACAATACACACCCACACGCATAGACATACAACTTAACTTAAAATACAAAAATAATTCAGTCAACAATAATTCTTTGAGAAACAGTAAGTCACTACTTTGCATGCAGCACTGAAATTGTGTAAATAGCAAAAAAGATCTTAAAGTTTTGGCTTTTCCATTGTTAAGACTTACTATAATCAAAATTTCACATTAGTAAAAATTATTCCAGGTACTTGGGATTCCTTTACTTTTGTAGGACCTGTTACTGAATCCAAGTAACACCGAGGCCCCAAACAAATCATTTAGGTCCCCAGTCTCACTTTTCCAGTCTGTATTATAGAAATACAGTAGACTGAGGCAGAATTATCGTGACAGGCCCTCTTTTTCCTCCTCCTGGCCCTTCTCACCCTTTATCTGTCCCTTGAGCTTTTCTATTCTGCTCTCCTTCTTCAATCAAAATATGCTCTCCAGAGTTGCTGCTTAATTAAAGCTTTAAAGCCCAAAGACTAAATCTGTAATTATATCATTTCAAGCATTATCAAGGTGGTGGGGTATAGAGATTTGTCAGAGTATCTATCTACTTGTTATAGTCTGAAGGCTGGACCAGCTTTGCCGGCAAGCAGAGAGAGCTAGACGTGTCTGGGGGGAAGCTTGGGTCCCCCAGGAAGACCCTTAGCCAATGACGATACAGAATATGAAAGCCCAGCTCCTTGCCTCCAGTAGGGGAAAACTTGAAGGTGTAGTTTCCACTCCAGAGCTCCCCAGGGATGAAGCTGAAGCTGGCACCTGGCCTGACTTCTTCCTCTTCCCTGTTCTGCTTCCCTCCCTCCTTTACCTGTTTCTCTTGGCAGCATGTTCTTATAAATCAGGATCTGCTTCCTGGGAACACAACCTAAGGCATCACTCATCTCACAGGTATTCAAATGTCTGATTGAGGCCCACTCAGGTTTAGTGATGACACTAAACTACTAATTTCCTAGTCAATTTTGAAGTCAAATTGGGCATGACTATCTCAGCAAATTTACTAGCTAAGGGTCCTGGTAAGGTCACTCAAATTCTCTGAGCCTCAATATCCTTCTCTGCTATGAGTATGAAGGTGATCATGTAAATAGAGTGCCCAGCACCATGCATTAGTCATGATTGGCAGCTACTAAACAAAATTTTACCCTCATTTTCTTCAAAAATAGATTCTGGATTCTCTAAGGTTATAGTTTGAGAAATCAAACATATCACCTCCAGGTTTGATAAGCTGTGTTCTGAAGGTACAAATTCATTTCTTTCTTTTTTTTTTTTTTTTTAATTTCACTTGTGTATTCTTTCTGGAATGTACTACTTTTCACAGAACAATTGCAGTAACGGATTTTGAGCCAACCCAGGCACGAATGGCTTTCCCTTGCTTTGATGAACCACTGTTCAAAGCCAACTTTTCAATCAAGATAAGAAGAGAGAGCAGACACATTGCCCTATCCAACATGCCAAAGGTATTTACCAATTTTAGAAACTTTGGGGAATTGTTCTCAAAATGAACTTTGGTCTTTGCTTTGTTGTGTTTTAATATTTTTTTTGTTTTCAGGACTTAAGCCATTAATTTGTTTTTGATCCATCTACATATTACATTACCCCAATTTATCTAGATTTTAACATCATTCTGTTTGGGCATTGTTTCACAAGAAGCTTTATTTTTTAAATAAAGTGATTTATATTTTACTTGTGTTTATATGGAAGCAGAGCTCTTTTAAATCAGTGTTACTTGGCTAGCGATGAACTTCAGAATCACCCAGAACAGCACTTCTCAAACTTTAATTTTCAGATGAGTTGTCTGAGGATCTTGTTAAAATTCAGATTCTGATTCAGTCGTTCTTGAGGTAAAGCTCAAAATTCTGACTTTCTAACAAGCTCCCAGGTGATACCACTGCTGCCGGTCCAGAGACCACATTTGGAGTGGTAAGGATCTAGAGAAGCTTGCCTGGGCCCCATCCTGGAAATTCTGATCTAGTAGTCTGTGATATAACGTCAAAAAAATTTTTTTTAAGTTCCACGAGTAGTGCTTAAAATTATTTATGAAAATCATATATCATAGTTATAAACTTTTTTAATTGTGAGAGACCTCTGAACACTTTTATTTGAGTCATATTTATACTCAGAATGCAGAGACTCTGAATGACACAGTAGACACTGAGCCTCATTTGATATTTCCTCACTAATGATATGCTTGCCTTTTGAGCTGTTGAACGAAATATAAAATATTTCCCCATTGCCACTTAGAAAGTAGGATAAAAATAGAGGCTCTCCTGGCAGTGCTTCAGCAGGATGAGCTCAGAAAGCAGCCAGATCATCATAACCCAGCCAGTGACTCCACCCTATTTTCCTCTCTGCCCTCCACGGTGACTGTACTCTATGGATGAAGGGGGGGAAATGAGCCCATAAGCTAGAAGCTGAATTTCCCCCAGATTTCTGTTTCATGCTAGAAAAGTGTTTGCTTTGAAATACTTGCAGAGCAGATCAAGGGGAAAAGTGACAACTCCACATGACATATATCCCACAGCTTTTCCATGATCATACAGACAGCAATTTAATTTGCCTACTCATTTTCAGGTAAAAAGGATTTGCTACTTAGCTCCAAGTCTTCTTTCTATGAACCGAATGTTCATTTAAGGGTAGTTCAGTCTCTTTCCTGGCAGCTTTTTATTAACAGAATTCTTCACATGAATAATCATGGAGGATAAAGTAAAAATACAGTTAGTAATGCCTTTTAATTAAAATGTGATGCAAACATAAATTGTCAGTTCGTTATATTAGAATCTCAGTTTTCTATCTTTAGAAACCTTCAGTAACTTCTCATATTTAGGAAAAATAAGTGAAAACTTTGAAAATATTTCATATAATCCTTGAACTTTGTATTGCCTCAGTTGACTGGGCCAGTTCTCTGGATCATGCCTTTTTCAGCAAATATTGGCTTAAGTTTCTGCTTCTCATTGATATGCCCAACCCAGGCTTTCATGGTGATCCAAAAAAAGGAGAACGGAAGTAATGCTACAATCATACTCTTTGGATAATAACTGCAGTGCTTAAGATGGGTTACGGACTGGTGAGAAGAAGCAACACATACTAAGTTCTCAATTTGTTTAGTTAAGAATGTAGGAATACAAGTTAAGAACACTAGGAAGTGAGGTGGTCAGCCAAGCACTAGTAGAGGCAGCATATATTCTGGGCATGTCTTTGTCCCCTTCATTCCTTAAGGGAACACACACCTGCTGGTGACACTTGCTGTGCAAGTAGAATCCTGCCAAAATTGAGAAGACAGCTAAATCCTTCTCTAGCAACAAGTGTTTTATACTTAGAGCTTACATCACCATCCTGGAAGGACTTACACTAACAGCCCAAATACTTCCATTTAAGGCAATGTTGATCAACATGGGTCACTCCAGGTTCCTGAACAAAACTCAGCCTCCGTGGACTACGTCTTCATCTGGGGGGGAGGGGAGAAATCAGAGGGAATGCCCACCTGTCTCCTGTCTCTGCCCCCAGCTATCCAGTGTCACAGACTCGTTTCCCCACAGTCCCACAACCTTTCCCCTTCCTCCCCTCACCATCTACACACTTGACTAAAGGGTCTTGCTGCTGAGTTTGGTCAGAGGACCACAGTCATAACGTCCCCTCCCCAGCTCCTACCATAACCCTCTCATCTGCTAGGAGTATGTACCCATAGAACTCTGGTTGAATCAGACCCCTAAAAAAGATTATTGTTGGACAAAATTAACTTGCTGGACAGAGGTAAAACTTACAGCCCTATGCATGCTGCCACCTTTCCTAGAGTATTTGGTCAGTGTTTCCTGCTTTATTGAAACTTAGGAATTGAGTTTTTGATAGAATTCTGTAAAATCAAATTCTGTAGAATTTAATAGCACACACATTTGTCATTGACGTAGGCAAGGCAGTTTATGATAATACTTCAAGCTATTTTTTCTCGCCAAAGCAAACTGCAATCTTATACAAACACATAAAATATGCTCAGTAGTCCATGGTTAGCACTGCCACAAACCAGATGCCTTAAAAGGAGGTTGGAGAGGGTGAGGGACAAGCCAGTCTAAGAATTGTTTTCAATTTGAAGAAAGTAGTATTTTCAGATGACTGGATCTGTGTCCATTCAGAATTTAGGGGCATCATACCATGGTGAAGACCATCTCTGGGACAAGCTATCCAGGGCAAATAAAGATAGAATTCAGTAATTACTCAGTGAATTTGATGGATGCGGCTGACCAGTCTATAGGCTTAAAACTCTTTACTTCCTCAGTAGATAGGCAGAAGCTCAAATCACTAATGATCTCCTTGGCCTGACTGCTTTCATTGCTGAATCAATGGAGCGAAGATAAAATAAGACTATGACTCAAGCTGTCACACAGCGAGTGAAAGAATGAGCAATGGCTTTAGAGTCACACGGTCACATCCACATCTTGGTCCTGCTGTGGAACTAGCCGTGTGATCTTGGGCAATTCAGTTAACATTTCTGAGACTGTTTCTTCACCTGTGAAATAACGCCTACCTCATACACAAATAATAGGAGAATTAAAAGATAATGCAAAACATCTAGCACAATTTTGCTTCCCATTTCCTTCTGCAACAGAGATTTATTTATTATATAACAAAGGGAAAGGAACTCTTCTCTGGCATTTTTGCTTAGAAGTACAAATCTTGAACTGATGCCAGTATTGGAGATTATTGCATCTCAAGAAAGCAGAAGCATCTAAGATATTTTTATGCTTTCAAGCAACAAAATAGATATCATTTTGAGATCCCAAAAGTAGTACATTGTGTCTTCGAGGAAGTCTAGAGATAATAGAAATAGAGGGAGGTGAAGACACAGAATGTTATGAAGGGTCCACTGATCTCCTATAAGGGCATCACATGTCCTTCGGAACATCAAGCTTTCCCCTAGCTTACGTAGCCTACGTCGTAGGCATTCTTGTAAAATACTCCAGTTTTCAAATACTGATTCTTTCCCTTCCTGTAGGTTAAGACAATTGAACTTGAAGGAGGCCTCTTGGAAGATCATTTTGAAACTACTGTAAAAATGAGTACGTACCTTGTAGCCTACATGGTTTGTGATTTCAACTCTGTGAGTGGCACAGCCTCGTCAGGGGTCAAGGTGAGTTTGGGTTCTCATTTCATACACAGTGCAGAATAATGTCCTGAAGGCAATGAGCTTTTCTTTATTTTAAGGTTATTTTCCTTATTATCAAAGTATCATGCTTATTTACAAAAATAGAGATAGATAAAAAATAAAATAAGTTACCCACAATCCCATCACCAAGATATAATTACTGGTAATATTTGTGTCAGCCTTCCAAGTATTTTTTATCAGTCTGTCAGTATATGAGTGTATATAGTAACAGTATATACTGTATATAACTGTATATACTTTTTACAAAATAATATATGATTGTTTTAGCTCACCATAATATGCCATAAGAATTAAATGCCATTAAATATTTCTATAATATTAATAATTAATAATATTGTACTCTACTACATAGAGGTACCATAAGGATTTTTTAATCAGCATCTTATTCTAGGACACTTACATTGTTTCCAATTGTTTTCTATAACTTTATTTCCTCAGTGAAAGGAGGTCTTCATAATTTTTAGAGCGTTCATTGTTTACAAAAATTTACAGTACCCATTAATTATAAAGTTTCGTGACTATCAGTGAAGATATGAAAAATAAAAAAGAACTCCTTACCCTGAGGAACCAAGTTATAGACATAAAAACATATTCAAAGAAACATAAAATAATGCTTATGAAAAATAGCAATAAAATGGCTATTACAATTTCCATACATATTATACCTTTGGATATGTAGATACATGTTATCAGCAATGTGTCTACATACATCTCTGCACATATATATATGTGCAGACATATAGATGTGTGAGAGGTCAGATGGCACTTTACTTCAGAGGACAGGGTCCTGTCAGCTTCCTTGTATTCACATCCGAGCTCTACAATTTTCTACACGGGGGGCTTGAAGCAAGTTACTTAATCTCCATGTGTTTCCATTGCTTCATCTGTAAAATGAAGACAATAGCACCTATTTCATGAGGTGATTGAGAGGATTAAATTAGATTTTACATGTGTGCATTTAGCACAGTGCCTGGTACGCCACTGTGGTCACTAATATATCCTTCTTATAAAATTTCTGAGGAACTTCAGTTAACTCAGAGCATGAAAGCAGATTATGAAATGAGAGCAACACTGTACTTGAAACCCAAGAAGATTGGAATCTAACTTTATTTCTTCCACTTAATAGCTAATAGTTTGCAGGGAGTCAATGAACATATGTGGGCATTTTTGAGTTTAAAGAAAACACGACATGGTGAGATGAATTGGGAGATTGGGATCGACATATATACACTAATATGCATAAAATAGATAACTAATAAGAACCTGCTGTATAAAAATAAATTAATTTAATTTAATTTTTAAAAAACCCCAATAATCAAAAAAGAAAAAGAAAAGAAAAGAAAAGGAAACGCTACAGAGGGTGGTTCCAATAAGTTCATGAAGGCTTTCCACCTCATAGAATTATGTTTCATTTGAATTGTGTTGGTGGTCATAATTTTGGAAGGTTTATTCTCAAGTGCTAGAGTACATTATAGTGATGAACTGAAGTGGGCTCTCATGAGGTGATGGGTTTATATAGCTTAAAACGTACAGATTAGCACCTAGGGAATGTACTGTAACAGAAAATAAAAGGTTGTTTATAATTTACAAGAGTGATTCTTGCTTTAATACTTTACAGAGCATCTTATCCCCTGTTGACAACATGTTTAACGGTATCTCAATAATTTCTTGAAAAATGCAGTCTGCCTTTGTTTGGGTGAGGGCTGTTAGGAATGGAGTTGTGCAAAGGAGCTGTTCTTCAAAGACCACTTCTTCCCACCAACATTTCCCAGGTGTCCATCCATGCAGCCCCAGACAAATGGAGTCAAACACATTACGCTTTGGAAGCATCATTGAAGCTGCTGGACTTTTACGAAAATTACTTTGATATCCACTATCCACTCGCAAAACTGGGTATGTTCAAATTCCACATCATCGTCTTTATTTTTAGAACATACTTTGATTTTGTCCCTCTTAGTATGTGATTTCAATGAGCACTGAAGACGTTCAGTTAGCCCAGAAAGCAATAATTTGTACCTCAGAGATGGTCCTAGAGTGTAGAAAATAAAGTATTATGAGAAGCCCAAGTACTGTGGTTCATTTCTCTATTCTTTTATAAGGTTTAATATCAAAATATCTGCATTTTATATTAGATTTAAATGGATGAATTTTCTGGAGCATATATTTTCTTCTATACCATATTTGTACAAGACTAGCAATCTTTTATAAAAGTTGCCGAAGGTTTATGTAAATAGCTGAAAATTGTCCCTCCATCTGTTATCTACTGTGTGTCTGAGGCTGGAAGATAAGACTGTGGCACAGACTTAAAAAAAAAAAAAGATTTGGAGGAAATAGATAATTTGAATGTAGTAGTTGTAGATCTTTATATGAGAAAATACACACAGTCTACCTTGGTTGGTTTTAATTTTCTATCTTAAAAAATTAAAATTGTGATTTTTATGTTGCAGAATATATAAAAACCATGACTTAAATTTTATAACTTATATAGATTAATTTTTAGAGTTTCTGACAATGACAAAACATTGTTTTTCTTTGGGACTTTAGAACACACACCTTATCATGCCCTTCCTCCCCTTTCCTGCCCAACCTCCACACAGTTTTAGAGAGTTAAAAGGGACCATCAGAAGACATCTCCAGGGGGTTGTCTCTACAGTTCCTGAGTCTCACCGTATTATTATAGCACAGGTTCTATACACCTTTTAGTACGGATATACTAAATCAGTTTACCCACAGTCCACTGCTGTCCTCTGTCAAAAATCAAGGAAAGATCAAATAACAGCTATCAACAATCTTAAGTTGCTCTTGAAAAATGCAACCTTGAAGATCATATGAAGTGAATGTATTTAAAATAAAACTAACTGAAAGGAAACATGCAGCTTAGGAAAAACTAGAGCAGATATAAGCATTTCTAATGGCTTTGGGAAATAATATAACTAATATATAATCATCAATGCAATTTAGAAAAGGAGTCATTCCCACATTTGAAGTGCTAATGAATACTAATCTTTACTAGTGCTAGTTTACTTTTTGATTGCATTATAAATATTTGATTTTATCCACTAGAATTAACCAATACTAATTCCAGATATTGTAATTGCAAGCCAAGTGACTTGATTTATTTCAAACTTTTAAAAAATTACCTTTCTTTTCAGTCAAAGAGCAGTATTTTTTCCAATATGGCCTGGCAGAATAAACAGAAAGAAGTCCAAGATTAAATATTAGCCAGAAGTTTTCTAATCTACATGAAGTCATTGGCAGAGGGTGTGTGTATATATATATATATATATATATATATATATACTCACACACAGATATGATATAAATTACGTTATATCTGAGTTGCTTAAACATGATTAAGTTTCACTTTTTTTTCCCTAAGACTTTGTCAAGAAGTAGAGGAAATATCAATGTTGAAAAGGAAATTGAGGTCAGAAAGAAGTGATGCCTACAGCTTTTTTCCTCTACTGCCTTAGAAAGACACTTAGAGGCTGTATGCTCTAGAAATACTGATTGAAATATTGACTATAGAGATGCTCCTAAAAGGTGTTCCGCTGAAATTAAAATCCCCTTTTTTCTTTTTTGTAGAAGTGAGTTCATCATATGTTTTGTTGAATTCCAGACATATTAGAAATTATTTGATACCTCATATTTTCAAAGTTTTTCTGTAGTACTAATATAAAATACAATAGGAGAGTTTTAAAATGAATTTTTTTCTCAGCAGTAATGCACTCAAGGTATTTTCATAGTTTAGTTTTAGGAAAAAGTGGTTAAATGTCAATAGGTTACTTCACCTACAACCAAAACTTTACTGATAGACTTTATTCTGCTTGATAATGGTTACTGATTATTTTCAGCAACTACAAGACACCATATCAATGTTAAGACACTCTTGATGTTTTCAGAAAATCTGCTTATATATACTGAATGGATCATAACATATTTGAGGAGGAAGCAAATCCCACTTCTGGTGTGGAAGCCATAATGATCAAGTGTGGTTGTTCTTATTTCTTAGATCTAGTTGCCATTCCTGACTTTGAAAGTGGAGCCATGGAAAATTGGGGCCTTGTCACATGTAGAGAGACGTCACTGCTCTTTGATCCCAAGACCTCTTCTACTTCTGATAAGCTGTGGGTCACCAAAGTCATAGCTCATGAACTAGCACACCAGGTACCTGGCACTCATGACATTCTCTTAGCATCCGTTCAAAAGAGCATTATGCAGACCACCACCAATATTCCTGAAACAACGTAAAATCATGTCATTTTACTTCTAGAGGGGACCTTAGGGATTATCAAGCCAAACATAATATGTCAAGTAGAAGAATGTTCAATCTCTAGACAATGGGTCTCATACAGGAATTTTATCACAAGAGAAGTGGCCACTACATCCTCTAAAACCCTTCAAGGCAAAGCCTCCAAATGTCTTTTAGTAAAGAAAAGTGAAGACCCTGCAGATACATAAAGCACAGAATTAGAAACCCTACAAATAGAGATTTCTATTAAAAATATTTCCCCTTATACCCTCTAATACGGTGGCATTCCAATCTCGGGCAAAATCAATCTCCTTTCAGTTGGAATCTGTGATTATTCAGCCATAATGAAGTATTTTCAAGTCCATGTACTCAAGGGCTGCTGACCCTGGACACATTACCTAACTCTCTAAACTTCAGTGTCCTCGTCTATAAAATTAAGTTCATAATAGCTCCTGCTTCTTGAAACCGTTGTGAGGATTACAGATAAGTGTCTATGTCTGTCATGTAGTAGGTACTCAGTAAGTGTTAGTTATTAATGATGGTGACAATGACCACCACTGCTACCATTTCTTGCAGAAGAAGATTTCCAAGGCCCATCTATCAACACTGTATTACATACAAATATGAAACAGTAAAACTAGCTCTACAGATATCAGAGACTTTTTCCACTCTATTTCATTTCTGAAAATTCCCCATTATGCAGTGAATTATTAAAGGCACTGGAAATTCTCTTTTACCATGTAGGCAAATATCATTCCATTGTAGAAGCTGGTAAAATCTCTTATTTTTAAATGTTTAACTTTATCCTTTATCATGACCATAATAATAATAAGGGGGAGGGTTGTTTTTATTTTTTAAGCAGCAAACTAAGAACCCAGTTACATAGGAGCCATGCTCAGCGCTGTATTTTGAGAACATATGAGCAGCTTCCTCTGGTTTAGCATCTCCACTCTGGCCCATCTTAGGGGTTTTGATCATTAGTCTCTGGAAGCTCTAAAGCACTTAACTGAGTCTGGGTATTCCTAATTTTCTACCCAATGTTCATAGGGAAATAATCAGAGAGCTCTACTTTTGAGGCTCCATCCTCCCTTAAGGCCTTCCTTTAATAGCTTCTCTTTTATGGAGACGCAGTGTTCAGGGCTGAAGCAGCAGGCCCCACTGGCCTTGACTATTTTGTTTCCCCATTAATCTCCATATGACTATGTCACTCCTCTGTGTAAAACCCTGGCAAAGACTCTCAATGCCTGGGTGAGTCAAGGATCCATAGCGTGGCGAACAAGGCCCCGAGGACCCGGCTCGCCTCCACCTCTCCAGCCTCATCTCTGAACGACACCTTTAGCTTTAGCCATCCCAGACTACCTGCCATTACCTGAACAGGCGAGGTTGTATCATTCCTCTATGCTTTTGCTCCTTCTACCTGATCTGCTTAGAGCACACCCCACTTCCAATATTCCTGAGGACCACTTGCAAGACTAAGGAAATGAATCGTTTCCCAGTTATTCTACACACTCTCCCAGCAAAACTGATTTTTTCCTTCTGGAATCTCCTCTGTCCCTTGTACAGACATAGATCATCGTGCCAATAATGCTTGGTTGCATGCATATGTCTACCAGTTGACCTCCACCATTTGTATTGAGGCAGTGGCTATCAGTGGTATACATCTTTGTTTTTCTAACATATGGTATAGAGCCAGGAACATAGTAGAGTCTCGATAGATATTTATTGAATGAATGAATAAACTACTTTTACTGACGGGTGAAATGACCATAACCAGCTTGTACTTCTTGTGTTCATCACTTCTCAAACTGAGGAAACACCCGCTGTCCCTTCTCACAGAACCCCCTCAGAAGATTGGAGCCCACTTGCAATATGATCTGAGGGCTGTAAGAAAAGGTATAGAGCTTGAACTGCTTCTAGAAGCTACAGATCTAGTGATTTGTGTTCTGTAACTGTAACAAGGCTCTTCTGAATCTTAGAATCTTATTGTTTAAGCTTCCAGTCTTTCTGGAGACTGCAATCCTAAAATAGATAAACCGGACACACATATGACAAAGGCCAAATAGATAAAATATAATAATACATAAAAATAATAATATTTAAAATGTGTTACAGATTAAATATAGGTCAAGGGTAAATTTCTATTTAGATTATCTTTGTGCATTCTTTTAATTTTATTTATATATATATATTTAAAATCTCAGACTTTTATTCACCTTAGTGGCCAAGTTAATCCCTAGAAGTAAATTGGGGCAGAGGACAACAAGTAAATTTGGTCATCACTAATACTGTGTAACAATCTGAAAGTCCTAAATGAATTCTTATCCTTTTAAGTACCTGCTACTTAATATAAAAAGGTGACTTCACCAAAAATATTTTGGCTTATATTTCCCCTTAGACCATCACCATAAGTCAATGACAAGATGAGATTATACTTATTGTGCAAAATGTACCCTATGAAATGTCTCATTTTCTTCCTTAATATTAAATCTAATATCTAGGAAATATAGCGAGGATATAATGGAAGTTGGGGAGTTGGAGACAATATGAACACAAAAGAAAGGGAAGTGAAGGAAGCAAAAATGTGGAGAGAGGCGAAGGCAGGGAAATCAGTAGAAGGGGGCTGTGCGGAGTGAAAAGGATAGCAAAGATAGAAAAGAGGCCTCAGCTACTAAAAGAAAGAAGTTACCGCCCATTATATTTTTTGCTATAGTTAATAATTTTTTAGATTTGTTTACCTTCTAATAACATTGAGTTTTTTCCTCCTAGTGGTTTGGCAACCTGGTTACAATGGAATGGTGGAATGATATTTGGCTCAATGAGGGCTTTGCAACATACATGGAACTTATCTCTGTTAACGTCACATATCCAGAGTTACAATTTGTAAGTCACAATTTTGTATGTCATACTGTATGCCCTAAGGAATCATTAATTTACTACTAAAATTTTTAGAGAATGCCAAAGAGAACATAGCATTGAGTCTTTGAGTCTATGGTGTTTTGTTTTGTGTAAACAGGTTGTATTAGTTTGCTAGGGCTGCCATGACAAAATTCCACAGACTGGGTGGCTTAAACAACAGAAATTTATTTTCTCACGTTTCTGGAGGCTAGAACTCTGAGGTCAAGGTGTCGGCAGGTTTGGTTTCTTCTGAAGCCTCTCTCCTTGGCTTACAGATGACCGCCTTCTCACTGTGTCCTCACATGGTCTTTTCTCTGTGCTCACCCATCTCTGGTGTCTGAGATTTTAAATTTCCTCTTCTTACACCAGTCAGAGTGGACTGTGGCCCACCCTAATGGCCTCATTTTAATTCAGTCCCCTCTTTTTTAAGGCACTATCTCCAAATACAATCTGGAGGCTAAGGCCTCAGCATATGAATGGGGTGGGAGACATATAACACAGATGATAGAACTGGATGAGACACTGGAGGTTTTAGAGAACAGTCAACATAAATCCCTCACCCTAAAGTTTGTGGATAGAGAATGAAAATAGCACAAATATACAGCTGTGTATGTGGGGTGAGAGGAAAGTATCACTGTCTGTATACAATGATATAGGACAAGACAATGCCCATGGCTATAGATCCTGTGCAGAGTTCTTGACATGTAACCTGAATTGAGCATGACTGGGGGCACACTGCTCCAGAATTTCCAAAGGGTTAGTTAATTTCCCCAAAATGTGTGAAAAGATTTCTTCAAACATGTCTTTTTTAATAGATACAAGAGGGTCCGAACAGCACATATCAAGGTAGTTAGTAATGGATAATTAGCTCTTTGAGGTAGACATTTGGTCCAGTACAATTACAGACAGACATGGATTCAAAGTCAGTGTCTTCTTACTTGCTATGTGCTAAATCTGTGGTTTAATCCCAAAGCTTCATACATTCTCACTTGTAAAATGTATATAATGCATCTCCCTTGCAGGGTGTTGAAAGGATTGCAGATGATGGTTGTAAGATCCTGGCACATGGCACGTGTTCACTAAATGGGAAACTTAGTTTTATTTTTGTATCGAAGGGCTTGGCTCATGGTAAACATTCAGGCAGTATCTGAGGGAATGTCGAATTTATACCTTTACAAAATAGAGAATTGGTGAAAGGGGGATATATAAGGGGAAAGAAACACCTTGTAAGGTGTTTCTACTTCTGAGAATATCTTATAAAACCTATCGTGTTTCCTATTGCTTTGAGAATGTCAAATGGAAATTGAAAAAAACTTTCTCTCCTGTTTAGGATGACGATTTTCTGAACATGTGTTTTGAAGTAATTAAAAGAGATTCATTAAATTCATCCCGTCCTATCTCCAATCAAGCAGAAACTTCTACTCAAATAAAGGAAATGTTTGATGCTCTTTCCTATGAAAAGGTAGTAAATGCTGTGGATTAGTGGAAGCTTTGCTTTGGGGAGAAATATAATGAGGCCAGTATATCAACAGTTTAAGTTGTTGGTGCCAGGTTATTGCTACCTGTTTCACTTTTTATTTTATTTGCTGTTCATTTATCAGACGTTACACGTGTTCCATAAAATGTAAGCTTCCTTTAAAAACATATGCTACCTTTTCCTTTATCTTCTTTTTCTTTGCTTTTGTTTGTATTTTAGGGAGCTTGTATTTTGAATATGCTCAAGGATTTTCTGAGTGAGGAGAAATTCAAGAAAGGAATTATTCACTACTTAAAGAAGTTCAGCTATAGAAATGCTAAGAATGATGATTTGTGGAGCAGTTTGTCAAATGTAAGTCCTCTGTTAAGTTACAGTAGACTGCTGTTAAGCCTAAAAAGTGACAAGCTAATTATGAAGGTTTATAAATAGTTACATTGTCAGGCAACAAATGTTTATTTCACTTGCCACACTGCCAAGGGTAAGCAGGCAGCACCTCTTTTTTTCCTCTGGCACCTTACTAGACCAAGATGCCACACTAGTTTAGCCCCAAGGGTTCAATATTTGACCATTGGTTTCCCTTTTATGGTTGAGCCTACACTTTTGTCTTTTTTCCCAAATCTTTCATGACTTTGTAATTCCTTCATGTAACACCTGATCTTCTCTTCCCAAATTTAAGGTTGAACTCTACTTGCTCAAATGTATTTCCCAACCTGTATTCTCTGTTGAGTGAGACACACCTCCTCCCTCATAGGAAGAAATCCTGTTCAATCCCTGTCATCATGCCTCTGTTTCTAGTGCTCTTGCTACCTGAAGTGCTCTCTCTTCTTTCCAACAATTCAGGTGCTGTCCATCTGAGATCTAGCTGAGATTTCATCTCCTCCTTATAGACACCTCCAGCCCTCATTGGTTTGCCTTTCTGCTGAATGCCTAGAAGTGCACTTATGAATCTGTTCCATCCAGTGACATTCTCTTTTATTGGTTTCCATTGGTTCAATAATAACAATGATAATAAGAAACAAAATTTGCTTAAGAGAAAGAATCATGTCAGGCCCTTAGCATTCTATTGACCCTATAATCAGTTAATGATTGATTAAAGAACATATGGTCTCTTTGTCATTGGGATTCATGTAGTATAGTAGGTAAGACAGAGAAAACATGCAGTCAACTCAGATGATTCTAATCATTATTAAAATATTCTTAGATTTTCAAATACAAGGACAATACTTTGTTATAGAAGTAATGAACTGGCAGAGCTTGTGCCTGCAGGTAGAAGAACCCTAAGTCATTGTACATAGCAGAGGTCCTCTCTCCTTTATAAGCACGTATGTCCCAGGGGCAGTAATAATATTGTTCAATAATTGTATAGCACTTCACAGTTCAAAAAGAAACTTCATGTGCATTATCTCATTTGATTTTTCTGTGCTCTTATTAAGTCTGGACCCTCAAGGTTTAACTTATGTGTGAGTTTGTGGTCAAAGAGACAAATGTAATTAAAATTTTTTTCAAAGTAGCTCAAATCTTTTACCCCCATTTCTTGAAAACCCTAAAGGGGATCAAATTACACCATCCTTTGTAATACTTATAAAGATGCTCCTTATCCATTTTCATCACCTCTTGCAGCTGATCCAGATGGTCTTTCTCCACAATTCTCCCTCAGGTTGTCAACAACAAGCCTTACATTGCTTTTCTCTCCCCTCTCCTTCTCCCTCTCCTTTGCTATGATGTGTACTTGTGTATGTGTCTCTGTGTGTACACATCAACCAAGCTTTTTTCAGCAAGGAAGAATCTGTCTTTGGTGTGGGTAGTGGGTGTAAAGGGGATTAAAGGAGATATTTGGGCAATAATTACAGGATTCTTTTAGGTTAACTGTGAGCACTCTTATGTTAATTTTTGTCACTTCATGCTTATAACCATCTCGAGAAGGTAAGGTAGGCATTCTTACCCCATTTTTACAGATGGGAAAACTAATGCTAAGGGAGAGATTTGCTCAAGATCATATACCAAGTGAATGATGGAGTCATTACTTAAAATCTGTCTTCTGACTCTAAGTCCAGTATTCATTCTTTCAATTACATCACAACTTCTTCCTAGTTATCAGGGAAGTCTCCCATCCACACTTCCCCTAAAGGTCCTAAATTCTGGTTGACCCCCTTCTGATGCCAAATGAAACGGTGGGCGACTTACCTGGTGGCTCAGTGGTTAAGAATCCGCCTGCCAGTGCAGGGGACACGGGTTACAGCCCTGGTCTGGGAAGATCCCACATGCCGCGGAGCAACTAAGCCCGTGCGCCACAACTACTGAGCCTGCGCTCTAGAACCCGCGAGCGACAACTACTGAAGCCCAGAGTAGCCCCCACTCGCTGCAACTAGAGAAAGCCTGTGCACAGCAAAAAAGACCCAACACAGCCAAAAAAAAAAAAAAAAAAGAGACTGTGGTAGGAAAACGATAAATTCCTGAGAATCCCTAACTCAGCATCGTGTCACATAACATCAGTTATACATATAAAACAAAAAGAGTAAATTTTATGTATTCTGTAATGAATTGCTATGCTTATTACCATGTTTAGATGAATTAAATTTTCATAGATCTATGCTAATAAATGTCTGCGTTCATGTCTAATATGCATATTCAGCCAACTATCAGTGCCCAAAATGGCAATGCTCTTTTACTCTTTTTTAGGATTGTTTAGAAAGTGATTCTGCATCTGGTGGATTTTGTTATTCCGATTCCAAAACAACAAGCAGCACAGTAAGTAGAAAGAGACTTGTAGAGTAGAAGAGATTTGGCTCACCACCTGGCCCAAAGTGAGTGCGTAAAGTCGCCCAACTGTCCCTTTAAATAACTGGAGAGAAATAGAGACTCCACAGTTTTCCTTGAAACAAAGCTGCCTGAAGAAGGAATGCTCAGGCCATTTAGGGGAGTGACGCTGTTACTACTATATTTTTGTTGTTATAATTCGGCTTTCCCACAACCCCGCTGCTAGCTAAAAATATTTCAGCTCAAAATTCTTCTGAGTGGTTACTGCTGCACTGGCATCCTCTAGGCTCTGAAAAATGCCAAACCAAATCTGTTAGGTTTGGAAATAGAGTGAACGGCTTTCTTGAGGCCCTGTCTTCTTGTTTACTTCTGGGAAGTTATTGGAGCATTTGAGGAGAGAGAAAAGAAAGTCATCATGGAAAAAAGAAAAGGCAAACTTTTTAAAAAGCATGATGGTAATTCCATCCATTATAGTTTCTAAAGGGAGATTCAGCATCACTCAGTGATCAGCAATACATACTAGAAGCTAAACAGCTAGAGGTTTTGTTCTCCATTCCATATACCTCTATGGATATAATATTGTTCTATTGGAATTTTTTAAAAGCTTCCCTAAAGAGAGACATTTCTTCTTAAGCCACTTCTCTGGATTCTGTCGTTAATAAAATGGAGAGTGTTTTTTTGGTTTTTTTTGTTTTTTTTCTGTTTTGAAAGGGAGCAGGAGGGAGGCTTCAGTCTCAAGCCCTTCCTCTTGACCTTTCCTGCCCTGTGTTAACCCTCAAGCTCCCACACACGTCCCTGCTTCAGGTAATTTGCAGAGCAGCCCTGGGGGGGGTGGGGAGGGGCAGCCCCTGGTCTAGTTTCCACATCGCTCCCCTGGGAGATGGCAGCCAGAGTCCCCTCTTCCGGTCCAACCCATGTTTCCAGCGTCCAAGGAGGTCGAAGTTTCTCATCTCTCTCTGGCTTCTCTCCTCTGTCTTGAGTTATCAAAGTCACTTGTCATTTCAGCTGGCCTTCCTGCGGGAAAATGTGGAGGTGAAGCAGATGATGGCTACCTGGACTCTGCAGAAAGGAATCCCCCTCGTGGTGGTTAATCGAGAAGCGCGTTCGCTCAGACTGCGGCAGGAGCGCTTCCTGAACGGGGTGTTCAAAGAGGACCCTGGATGGGGGGCCCTGCAGGAAAGGTGACTGCTTTCCTTCTGTCGGTCTAGTTTACCTCATCTCAGTTTGTTCGTGATCGCATCAGCTTTCTCTCAGCTTCTCCGGCAATTTTATGGGGTGCTATTTCTACACAGGACTCGAAGGCCTAAACTAGCCTTGATATCAGCCCAGACTGCGTTGTTGAGCGGCACATTCTTAGTAATCCTGGGGCCACCTTTAGAACCTCAGTTCTGCTGCAGAAGGTCGTCGGTAATATTTCCAATATAATATACCCTGACTGTATACTAGACTTCTGGGCCCTAATAAATTGTGTGACTGGTCCATACCTAGGAAGTGTTATGACAGCTGTACACCTTATCAGAAAAGACATTCCCTATTTGATAAATTAGATGCTAGGACCTTCCGCTCTCTTTTGTTTTGCAGTAAGAGACTATAAATGTAATGTCTTAAAACATGATGTTCTTGGTAATAATAAAAGCAAATCCAATTACCCACACTGTCATCTTTCTTGAGAAAACTTGTTAAAGGCTTTACTAAAATCAAGATATACAACACTGTGCACCTTCCTCTGATCTATTAGCCCTATCAATAAGATGAATGAGGTTAAATTGAAATGAAATAATCCAAGTGAATTCGTGCTAGCTCTTTTGATTATTATTTTTTTCCCAAGGATCTAGCTGTCTAATAACAGTTCTAGAATTTTTCTGAGAATCAGAAGCAAATTCAAAGCCTTTAACACATAGGATATACTGTTTTCCCTTTTTGTTCATCAGATGTCTATTTCCATCCAACAGCAACTCTTATGCCATTTATCTTCCATTTCTGTGTATGTCTTTCTGAAGTCTGAACTTCAGAGAGCTTAAACAACTTGAAGCTTGGCAACACAGGCTGGAAAATTTAATGTTTGATTTACTATTGGGAAAGCAGGACTCATAATTCTGTAACTTATCAAAATGTCACCAGAGAGAGTTCAATAGTGTGGTTGGCCCAGAATAACAAATATCTACTGCAATGATCTGTATTTTTCCTCTACCTGAAGCAGTATTTAGATTACTATTATAAAATTATTATCCTCTGATCCATGCTTATCCAAACTCATGAAATGCTGCTCTTCCTCTCTTTACTCCCAGATATGTTTATCTGGAAAAATCTCTTTCTGGAGTCAAGATCCATCCAGGAATCTCGATCCATTAAGTCTTGGTGATATCTATGTGTCTATTTTTACCAATTTGTATAAATATTTCAGTTGCTTTGTTAATTATCTGTACTCTCTGGATTAGCAGGTAGATTATCCCTTCTGACCCTTTATTAGATCGAGTCTGTGTCTGCTGTTTCTTTCACTATTTTATATTTTTCTGAAGACTACTGGGCACATCCTCAGTTATTATTCTTTCTGTTTTATACCTATTGGTATTTTCAAGCATGTGATTTTACAGGATTACTATAGCTAATATGGCTTGCTGTGATAGACGAAATGAGTTCTAGAAGCTGCTAGAAAGTTAGTCAGAAAAAAATAGCCAATTTCAGTTATTTACCATAGTAGGGCCATTGAAAAGTAACTGAGGCCTTTTCCTCCAATACATTCTGCTTCTCTGCTCTCTGGACTTGGCTGATGTGCAGATCCTGACACACTGCTGCAGGCACTTAGCAGTTGGGGGGCTGAATGTGGGTAGCTTTGTTGAACAAAAAGATAAGTGGAAAATCATACTGGAGTAAGATCGTTACCTTGGAGGGCTTTTCCTACAGCTTTGGTTCAGTTATTTGAATTAATATCAGGCTGTCATAATTTTTGGAAATATGAAAGGAAGATTGATTTTTTTTCTCTTACTTAGAAGAAAACAATCAGCAGAACTTGTTGTGGTATGATATTTGGACAGCAAATGGCACAGGTAATTGTGACAGAGTTCAACTAGGTATACATTGCTGCTCCTTCATAATCATTATGGAAGAACTTTTGCACACCCAAGGATCTGCTAGTCTTAGCCTATAAAATTTATGATGGTGTGAAGGATGAGTGATTAGGTGTCTTTTACAGCCTATCCGAGTCTGATGATGTGAAAATTGAAATGGCCATTAATTTAGTCTGTAACAGTCTTTACTTTCTAACATAGGTACCTTTGGCGTATCCCAGTGACCTATTCCACAAGTTCTTCTAATGCAATTCACAGACACATTCTGAAATCAAAGACAGGTAATGAACTAACTAGCCAATAGCTGTTTTAATTCTGAAATTAAACATGTTCTGAGCTATTTGGAGGAAAGATACTGTAAGTCAATCTGATAATGAATGATATATGTTTGAAGAAGTTCTCATTTATCCATATATGTGTTACTGAAAGAACCCTTTAGCTAGAAAGTCTGAATTTTTTATTCAGTGGAAAGTTCTCATGTGCTTCTAGCTCTTAGAGATAGGTTTAATATTAAGAAATGATGGCATCCTCTCTTATGTCTTTTAATACCTACTAGTTCAGTGGATAAAGGCATACACTCTGGAATTGATTGGCTCTGGATTCAAATCCTCATTCTGTCACATATTAGATGTGTGCCCTTAAGAAAATTTTTTAACTTCTTCTGAGTTTCAGTTTTCTCATCTTATTTTGAATGGGGATTAAGCCTCACAGAGCTTTTGAGAGAATATGGTAATGTTATTTTACCACCTAGTATAATGTCTGTCATATTAAAAATAATACAATTTTAATTTCCCCTTTACACACATCACTGAAATTTGAAAATGTTCCCATCATAATGTCATGTTCAGCCTACAGTCCTTATTTTGCCCAAAATAAGGACTGGACAAATGGATCACCTATTTACATATACATATTTCAATGAGCAGTAACTAAACCTTGAGACAAGGCCACTAGTAAATCAAGCCAAATTCCAGTCATGTTCATCATCTGGCTCACTGGGCCCTTGCATGCCTCTTAAACCCGCATAGACTGCTTTTGAGAACACGTTCATCAGTCCTTTTCCCAGGAATTAGTTTATTTATTAATTTAATAGGGTCATCATCCCCAAAATAAGCCATCCAGCAGACTATGAAAATAAGGATCATTGTGAGTCTTCCAAAACTTTGTCTTCTCCTTGATTTATTAGTAATAGTATGGAGACTAACATTTTTGGAGATGTTCCTGGTGTGCACGTCGATAAAGAAATACCTATACCAATTTTCTCCTCCTAGATACTCTGGATTTACCTGAGAAGACCAGTTGGGTAAAATTCAATGTGGACTCAAATGGCTACTACATTGTCCACTATGAGGGGCATGGATGGGACCAGCTCATTACACTGCTGAATCAGAACCACACACTTCTCAGACCTAAGGACAGAATAAGTCTGATTCATGATGCATTTCAGCTAGTAAGGTAATGCAAAACTTCATCTGATTTCATAGGAAATAACTGCTTTATCAGAAGATACATTAGATTTCAAATCAAACGTTCAGTGTTAATCATTCACATGATATGGATATGAATGGAGGTCAAATACAGGCCATTAGGCCACAGCCTACCCACTGATAAAGTATTTTGACTCACCCAGCATTTAAAAATTTAATCCAACATTTTTAAACATGGAGAAGTTTATGTAGAAATCCTGACTTCTGGAATCTCTTAAATAATGAGAAAATTTGGCAACTGTGGGCCTTCATTCCCACAGGGCAACCATAGAGGAGGGTAGAGTGGGCAGATCTTCCTTTGGGCCAGGCCTACATTCTTCTATGCACCAAAGTCCTAAATGGTACACATGAGAGGCCTGCTTCACTCACTTATGGTGGACACTCCAGGCATTTAAGCTTTTGACCTCAGATTTTAAATTTGTTTATACTGGTAGCTTGCTGTTTCACCAAATACCAATGTAATCTGTTGGACAAAAGGTATAAATATGGTTATAACCTTTATAATTTTAAAATCTAGTGCACAATCCATTCATTACTTTGCTCACATTGGGGAAGTCAATATGAAATTGGTAGAAAAATGAAGGAGGAATTGGCTGCTTATGTTTATTCCTCTTTTTACTTTCCTGGAAAGGCAAAGTGTTTTCTTTCCTTTTTCCCATTTATCATCAACGGAATAATATGTAGAATAAATCACAAGGTCACCAATGGAAAAAAAATTGGGGATCAAGTGGCGTATTTTGCATTATGTAAGCTTTTCCTATTCTGAGAATTACTGTAATATACTCACTTTATTTAGTGTGACATATTATTTCCTTTCCGATCCTTATTTAGGTCAAATTAAGTAAACGTAACCAGCAAGACATCTCTCAGACACAGCTTCTCTGTACAATAGAATTCCCTAGTTAGAAAAGTGAGAGGATTGAGAGCTTAATCCTCAGTCCCATAGGTCTCAGGAGCCTCATGGTAGCATGGCTATCCTACATCTGAGTGGATGCATGATAGACTAGCTGAGAAGTGGGTTATCATTAGTTGAGGGAGGTTTGTCTGCTTAAAGGAGAAACTCTGAGCAGATTGCAAAGAAGGTAGATTACAAATTTAAGACCAGGCAGAAGGAAAAATATTGACAACTCAGCAAGTGAAAGCCAATCTTTGAAGTAGTTGCAAAGTCTTTTTTGCTGTTTCTATCCTATAAATTTATGTGTAGTGTAAATTTATCAGAAGGAACTCTATAGTTACTGATGTATCAGTGGAAAAGCAATCACTTCTTTACTAGGTAGACTGGTTAATGAAGTTCCGAGTACAAATTTTGGTTTAAAACAAATCAACTAAGTACTACCTCTTCACTTATTGTTTGACCTTTGACAAGCTATTTAACCTTTTTAAGCCTAAATTTTCTAGTCTTTAAAACTTTTCTAGTCTTTAAAACTCCAATAATAATAATGTCTATCATGCAGGGTTGTTTTGAGGATTGCTTAAGATAATGTAGATAAAGCACTAAGTACAGTAATAAATGCTCAATAAATGGTAGCTGTTAGCATTATTAGTATTATCTAATATAAATTGTTTAAAAGATCATGCGTTGAATGGGAAGGTGAAGTGACAACATAGAGAAATGCATTTCAAATAATGTGAAATTGGAAAGAAAGCAGAATGTAAGCTTAGGTATTATTATGTTTGCAGTTACATGAAAAAAAAATAAGCTAAAGGTGAGAGAAACAAAAACAGAAAGAAATATTCCAAAGTGCTATTAGTAAATATGTAAGGTAATGAAATTATGAGTTTTTTCCCCTTAATTTCCAATTGTTTTGTAGTTTGTTTATATTACTTTTATAATAAAAGTAATTATATAAGAAAACAATTTAAACATCTTATAATAGGTCTAAATATTTTTACTTGCTACTCTGCTTCGGTGATATATATCTCTTCCTTCCCTGCTTTGTGAAATATCTATTTAAGAGTTAAAGGATGTAATCTGTGATCACATTTAGTTTAGAGACAGAATTTGACCCAGGAATGCATATTCATTTCAATTGGGTTTTCATACTTATTATTAAATATAATTTAAGACTTGGATCTCCTCTGAGTTGGGTGGAATTAAAATGACAATCATAATTTCCTTACAGGTAAACTATTTATTTCTTTAAGTCCAACACCATAAAAAGAAGCCCCAAATTGTTTCCTCAGGAATACAGTTTATTTCACAAAGGTACCATTTAGCTGAAACTTTATATAAATAAATAGATAGACTTTTTCCTGTTGGGCTGAAGTATATGCTTATATCTGGGTTTAGTTTTTAAGCTAAACAGACGTTCAGATAACGTTTTGTGCATTGATTGAAGCAGAGGGCAGGTAATGAGGGGCTGGATTTTTATTAAATAATAACTTTATAAAAAGAAAAGGAGTCCCTCTTAAATGAATATTAAGATTAAAGTGTTTTAAAGTAGGTAAATATAAGAGTAAATAATGGCATTTGTCTAAGTAAAAAATAAATTAGACTGGGCTAAAAAGAAAAACAAGATTAATATAAAGTGAGTTTTATGTGTTAAACATTCTTTTTAAAATTTTAACCCTAGAATATAATACCTAGTTTCTTCCTGTTGCTGATCCTCTTAGTATACTTTATAGCATCTGAAAGGAAATAATATGTCACACTGAATAAAGTGAGTACATTACAGAAATTCTTAGAATAGGAAAAGCTTACAATGCATAATACTCTACCTGATCCTTAATATTTTTTCTGTTGGAGACCTTGTGACCTGATTTATTCTACATATTATTCTGTTGATGATAAATGGGAAAAAGAAAGAAAACACTTTGTCTTTCCAGGAAAGTCTAAAGAAGAATAAACATAAGCAGCCAATTCTTCCTTAATTTCTCTACCAGTTTCATATTGTTTTCCCCAATGTGAGCGAAGTAATGAATGGATTGTGCACTAGATTGAACATTTAAAATTTTAAAGGTTGTGATTATATTTGTACTTATCTACTGCACCATATATTATGACACTTACACATGTGGGCAGGAATAGTGACATTTTGTGGATTTGTTTTTTAAAAAATATAGCAGACCATAAAATCATAGAGCATATGGTCCAGCCCTCTGTCTTCAGATGAATGTTTGGAAAATTTACTGTTAAGTCTGTTTTAAAACAGTATGTCATTCAGTATGTCATTGTGGCTGAGAAGAGTATAGTCACAACAAAAGTTGCTTGCTTTTAATGTCACTTCTTTCTAGTTTCAGTTCCCTCATTTTAGATGAGAATTTAAAATTTAAAAAACCCATAGGAGATAGGGCATTATATTAATGAAAAATTCAAAACAGATATCTTTGTTTTGGAATCTGTTTCCATATAAAACTATTATGCTTAATCTGGGAGTTGGATGCTGGCAAGAATGGTTTATAGATGCTTCAGGGACACAGGTCTTCTCAGAAACACATGTGAAAACCACTTTACAAAAGTGACAGTATAATGGTTTATTTCCTCTACAGAAGAGATCCTAATGTTTTGATATTCAGAATAATAGTTTTGTTGTTTGTTCTTCTCATTAAAGGAAAATGTAGAGAAGGCATATCACTTTAGAATCTAAATAGATTCTTTAAAAAAATGAAAATCCTTGTTTGGACCCACTCAGAATAAGTGCTGCTTCTCTGTTAGGCTCTAGGAGGGACATCAAAGAAACAAAAGACATGGCACCTGTCCTCAAAGTTCCAAATATGCTTGGAGGAACAATTCAGACCCACAAATTAGGCAATTAGAGAATGACAAATATATGAAAATTTGATATTATTTGGCACTAAACATGAGTATTAGCTAATATTTATTTCATTTTCATTTACAAAGCTCTTATTTATGTTAGACATTAGTCTAAGCACTTTACCTATATTAACTCATTTAATCCTTACAACAGAGGACTAAAGCAGATACACTTATTATCCCCATTTTATTGGGGAGGCAGCTGAAGCCCAGAAAGGTTAATTTACCCAAGTCAGTGGCAGAACTAGGATTTAAACCAAATGGTCTGAATTTAATGAACTGCTTCTGTTATTGCCCTCTATATCATATTTGTTTTAATATTTAAAATATTAAGAACCATAAGATATGCACAAACCACTGACATTTGTTTTATACCTCAGTGCAGGAAGGTTGACTCTAGACAAAGCCCTTGACCTGACTCGCTATCTCCAACATGAAACAAGCATCCCTGCACTTCTCAAAGGCCTGGAATACCTAGAATTGTTTTACCACATCATGGAAAGAAGGAATGTTTCAGATGTCACTGAAAATCTCAAGGTTTGTGTTTCTTTCAGAAAATTCATTAAGTAAAATACACAATGCCTGGAGGATCAGTGAGACTTGTTCTGTTTTGTGTGAACTCTTGGGGTTAAATCTTGAAGAATCTGAGGAAACTGGCTGATAGCACAGTCAACACTTAAGCACCTAATAGTTAGATGTCCCTCTTTCCTTGTCATCGCCATCCTAAGAGCTAGGTGCCAGGATCATATGCAAAACACCCCTCCTAAGGTGATTTTATCTTATAGCACTTGGTATTCCCCCCTCAGATAGGAAATTAAATTGGACTTCTTCTTTTTTTTTAACATCTTTATTGGAGTATAATTGCTTTACAATGGTGCGTTAGTTTCTGCTTTATAACAAAGTGAATCAGATATACATATATCCCCGTATCTCTTCCCTCTTGCATCTCCCTCCCTCCCACCCTCCCTATCCCACCCCTTTAGGTGGTCACAAAGCACCAAGCTTAAATTGTACTTCTAATGGAGAAACTAACTCTGGTAGGTGGAGGCCAGAAAAAGCGAAGCAAAATATAGAGATAAGTAGTTCTATGCTTTGGGAAAGGTTCATGCAGACAGTTTAGAGTTGAGCCCTTTGGATGGGTTGAGTGAGAGCTGGGTCAAGACCTAAACTTAGCCTTTCTGTAAACCATCCTATGCTTTCTGCAGCATTACCTTCTCCAGTATTTTAAGCCAGCGATTGACATGCAAAGCTGGCACGACGAGGGCTCGGTCTGGGACAGAAGGCTTCGTTCGGCTCTCTTGAAGCTGGCCTGTTACCTGAACCATGCTCCTTGCATCCAGAAGGCAACTGAACTCTTCTCTCAGTGGATGGAATCCAGTGGAAAATTAAAGTAGATCTGGACTTCTGTCCTATTCTTTGTTCCTTTCACTTTGATGTAAAAGTCTTTGATCATGCAAGACATTAGATCTAAAACCTTTTAGTGAGGATAGAAAAAAAAAAACCATGCTGGGAATTACATACCTTTGTTTCATGCTCCCACATAGCAAGTGCTGGATAGATTTTGTGGGAAGTGAGGTTTAAGTCCCTGTAGGGGAGAGCTAATAAACATTAGCATGGTACCAGAAAGATGGCCAGAGGGTGGAGGCCGGCAGGGCCGCTGCCCAATCTCCAAGAGTAATGCCTTTTAAAGGTAAAAAGCAATGTGAAATGTTCATGCAATCCAAACACCAGTGATCAGTTGATGAAACTAAAACAAAAAACAAAAAAAGGAGGGGGACAGTGCCTTTTTAAAATGTGTTTACTTCTTCATTAACCAATTAACCAATACCACACCACAGCCTTAGCCCCAAGTTTCAGCTTTGATAGGATACTGATGATTTGGGCCATCTAAAGGATGTGTATGGTGGCGAAATTGATTCCAGTGGTGGTTGTAATCAAGTAGATGCCCGGTGATCAAAAGGATTATGTTGCAGTTTAGTTTAGCAGCTGCAACCCACAGGTACTGAAAGACGCCATGATCTTTTCAATGTAAGCCTTGATTTCTGTCCAACACATGACTTTATACTGTTGCTATTAAAACTCTGACTCTCCAGTTGGATGTTTTGAGAAATCAAATCTGTATATGAATTAAGGAAAATTCCTTTTTAAAATAGGAAAAATAGTTCACAAGTTTAGTACCATGTAAAGCAATGGTGTCAATTTTCCCTCTGCCAAATTGTTATGAAATGCTATTATAATTTATCTCCACATAACTAAATCTCAGTGAGCTTTCTGAAATCTTTTCTTGAATTCTTCTTTAAAAAAAAAGTAATTCATTTTTTTCTTTTTGGACTTTTTCACTCTTTGGGATTTAGGCTTAAAATCAGTTTCAGAACAAAAATATCTTTTAGCTACATTTTTCTCTTCTTTTTGTTCATGTTTGAATGAACTGTATGAGTGAGGCTAAAATATAAACATCTGTTGCCCTATAACACAACAGAATATTATTCTGTTTTTATGCTAGTTGTAAGAAGGATGATCTTACCTGCAGTAACTCAAGTCCAGTAGATACAATGGTTCAACTTGTTGAATAGGATGCTATGCCTATGAAAAAATTCTGGGTAAATCTCATTTAAGCTTGTAATCAAGAACACATAATCATATATTGTAGGTTTCTTTTTTCTAAACTTCAAGAGCACTAGTATTAATCCTAAAGGGGAATTTCCTTTTATTGATTAATTGATTACTTCATTCATGAATTCAAAATATAATGCTTTGCCTGTTGCCTACGTGCCAGGCACTGCATTTGGTGCTAAGAATAAACTAGTGAACAAAACAACTATGTGTTCTACCTTCAAGGAACTTACAATTTATTTGTTACCAATTTTTATAAATTTGTACAGTAAAACACACTAAAACAAAATAATGTGGAATGTAATTTAATTACTTTTTGTTTTATGATTCAAAGTCTCTTGGGATATTTAAATGCATATAGTACAGTGGAAATAGCACAGGATTAGAACCATAGGTCTAAATCCCATCTCCAAAAAGGCTAGTATGTCACCTTGGTGCAAGTTACTTAACCTTTCCAAGCTTTATTTCCACTTTTTAAAAATTAGCATAATTCTTCTATCTCACTGGGTAGCTTTGACAGTTAAATAAGTTGTATAGAGACTAGTACAACCTTATGGTCCCTGCATGATAAATACAAATTTCCTGTCCCACCCCTACTTCTCTGTGTTTTGGTTATTCCAAGCCATCAATATGAATATCATTTATTATTGATCTAATGATATTTGGGATTAAAAATAATAACCAAATTAAAATCAAAGCTAGTTAGTATCCTATAGGACAATAAAACCCCAAAACCATGGTGTCTTCTTAAGGTGAACAGAAACTAATAATATTGCATCTTATCAGTTTTACAGAATTATAAAATGACTGAACTCTAAACAGCTGTGCTAAAATATAATTCTCTACACCTAGAGAGTCAGATAACCCTCAGACAGGCCTGCTAGAAAATACTCCCAATGTGACATTAAAGCAGCAAGTAATAATCTTTTTAAAAAAATCATACAGCACCAATATATGCTATTTAATGATAGAATTCTATATAAACGAGTGCATTTATATTTCAGAAATCACCTTTTTAAATTTATTCATTCCATCAACTTTCTGTTTTCCTCTCCAAGTAGTTTACATTTTTATGATTATTATCCTTGTTAACATTTTATCATCAGGAGGAAAAAAACCACAAATAATTTGCAAAGTAGAATTACATAAAATGTTTTTATAAAAATTTGCCAGAAAAAAAGGTTTAATATGCTAGGTACTGGAAATAACTCAGGGGTGATTCTGTTATAGCAATTTAAAATCATAATAAGAAAAAAAGAATTTTTTCTTTCATAGAATTTTTTTTCACTTTCGTGCTTAATATTACAGTATCCCAACAGATGTTTTAAAGATTGTGTACTCCGTGGGTGCTCAAACAACAGCAGGATGGAATTACCTTTTAGAGCAATACGAACTGTCGTTGTCAGGTGCTGAAAAAAACAAAATTCTGTATGCATTGTCAACCAGCAAACATCAGGAAAAGTTAATGAAGTAAGTGAATTTAACTAAATTGTTAAAAGTAAACTTACACATATTCAGGGAAGATACTAAAATTTCAGCTACCAGTTTCAAAGGCATATAATAATAATTGAATCAGAATTTGAACCGCTTTGACTTTACTTCCAAAAATATATATTGACAAAATGCAAAACAGATATTCCTTAGTTATTAACATGTGATTGATACTAAACAAATAGGTATGTTTTACTTCCAGAACCTTGGTGGAAAATTATTGTACAAAATACAAGATGCTAATCATCTTGTATTTTAAGATGCTAATATAAGATGTATATAAGATGCTAATCAAAATTCTTTGAAATAATAAGTGAATAAAATTACTTCTAGAAAAAAGCAAAAGTTTAACTGGAATAGTAAAAAGTTTAGCCAGTAGAGACTTTATTACTGTTTTTGGTACATCACACTTTTGTCATGCCTCTTTCTCTCTGATTCTTCTAATATACTGATAGCCTGAGTTAATTTCCATTATAAAACACAAACCATGAAAAATTAAGTGATTTTTATTTCTTCAGGTTAATTGAACTAGGAATGGAAGGAAAGGTTATCAAGACACAGGACTTGGCAGCTCTTCTTCATGCAATTGCCCGAAATCCAAAGGGGCAACAATTAGCCTGGAATTTTGTAAAAGAAAATTGGATCCATCTCCTTAAAAAGTTGGTATTTGTTTACATCCAGTGTGTTCTTCCACCCAGATATCTCAGTTGCCTAAAACCATGTATAACCAAATGATCCCCATGACACCATTTTTACTCAAATAGTTTGATGAAGTCTGTCAATTTTAAAACTCACTAGCCCAAATTGCCCTGTCCAGGTATAAGTGAGAGGAATGAAATAAAGGGAATGGGAAACAGATTTCTCTTACTCAGCCCAGGCAATGAAGAATTGCTGGGAACAAGTAAGAGCTGAGTTAAAGCCAGTCATCAGCCTCATCCCCCCATTCCCTTCTGGCTCTCTCCCCAACCCTGAAGAATACATTGAAGCCATATATAGTACATCAAACACTGGGGGAAAAAAACTTCAGGAATCCTGAAGAGAACTAATCCCTATTTCCAGTTCCCCTGGGGAGGTGGCACAGTGGAGAGCTTGGAGTAGCTAAAAGAAATTCAATCAGAAATGTTTGGGGAGCTCCCCTCCAAAACTGGATAGGTTATGAGTCTTTTCCGGGGTTTCAACTTTGGGGAAAACTAGAGCTCACTCAGTATGCTCCTGAACCTAAAATAGTCCCAGAAAAACCAACAATGATTAGATTTCATTGGAATGTACAGGATGGCATTGCTTTCTCTCACAACAAACCTCCTGCTAAGTGCTCAGCCATTCCTCATCCAAATCCAAAACGTCACTTATTAACTATATGGAAAATACCCTGAATGAAAGAGCTGTGCAGTTTGCTCTGTTTATCTTTGTATCAGTTAGCATCTCTGATGTCAGTCATCCTCAGTTCCTCTTCCCTCTCATTTCTTAGCCATAAAGGTCTCAGAGTCCTCACGGATAGCTTTTTGTCAGTACAGAGCACATTTCTACCCCACTCCAGGACCTTCAAGGGGTTGACATCCACATGAGACTGAATAGTTAAAAAACTGCTTTTTTAAAAATGTCTTTCCTTAAAGACCTTACTGGAATCATTGGTTTGGTTGTTTGCATGACTGTCTGTTCCTCCCTGAAATGGTCAGACTTTTCTGCAATGCTGTAGATTTATTTCGTAACTGGAAATTATCCTCCTGCCCAACCATGGTGCACAGTCCAGACTTGGGACCATTTCTGAGATGTATCTATGCTCTGCTTTACAGCATGAATCCCTTTGACCTGTGGTACAGATTCTCTATGTAAGACACTGGGGTGAAGGATGCCATCTGTGGCTTCGAATGAGAGTTCAACGAACAATGCCCCAATAAACATAATGTATAAACACAGTGTTGTCCAAAATGAGATGGGGAAGTATGTAAGACAATGCCTCACAGTGTAAGAAGAAAATAATACTACATGTATTATTTCTTATCTTATGCTCTTAAATTTTCTTTTTTACCTTTAACATAGTACGTGCATATAATTCATAAATAAAAATATGTATATTGGGAAATTCTTGGTCAAAAAATATTTATTGATGGGTGAATAATCAAAAATGTAGGGCTTCCCTGGTGGCACAGTGGTTGAGAATCTGCCTGCTAATGCAGGGGACACGGGTTCGAGCCCTGGTCTGGGAAGATCCCACATGCCGCGGAGCAACTGGGCCCGTGAGCCACAACTACTGAGCCTGCCCGTCTGGAGCCTGTGCCCCGCAACGGGAGGGGCCGCGATAGTGAGAGGCCCGCGCACAGCGATGAAGAGTGGCCGCCGCACCACGATGAAGAGTGGCCCCCGCTTGCCGCAACTAGAGAAAGCCCTCGCACGAAACGAAGACCCAACACAGCTAATCTTATGGTCTTATGATTAAATTTGATAAATTTCATAGCTTTCAGATTTTACTGGATGAATATGAGTTATTCTTGTGGTAATTAATAATATCCATTGCAAGGCACAAATTTATCATATAGTTATTAATGTTATATATTTTAAATATATAGCATGTTATAAACATAAGGTCATTATTTCTATTACTTAAATCTATGAGGTTCCTTTTATTTTCAGATTTGAGTTGGGCTCATTTCCCATAAGAATGATCATCTCTGGCACAACATCTCACTTTTCTTCCAAGGATGAGTTGCAAGAGGTTTGTGACTCTCTATTGCTAATAATTTAAAAATAAATGTTCAGGCTGTAGAATTGAAAGTAAACTTAGATGCAATCTGGTTTGAAGTTGTTATTTTATTAAAAGAAAATAAGCTGTTTGTTCAATGTCACATAGCAAGTAAATGGAAGGGACAGGACTAATGTTCATAGCATTCAAAATGGAAATTATACTTGAGGGATGAGTCCTTTTGTATTATTTCATTCATATTGTATCATCACTCAAGTGATTATATTGAAGTTTGGAACAGTTCATAAAGGTCTTTTTAACAAAATTACTCTTTTTGGTAATTCTACTTTTTTTAAAAAAAGCATTCTAGTGTTTTACATCTTATTTCCACAGTAAATCTTAAATTTATTTACTTTACAAGCAAATTCAGAATTCTAGTACTTAAATCTCAGATCACTGCTTACTCTATGACTCGGCTCAATCTCTTCTTTACCCACAGTGTGCTCACTTGTAAGATTTGTCATTCCTGTCTTATTTTATCTATTGTTTGAAGGTAAAGTGAAATAATAATTATGCCCAAAAAAGAGAAGAAGAAAATAACCTTTCAGAGATTGGCAAAGAAATGCTTGTGCCTGTGTTTGTGTAATTTATAAGCTGTTTTGAAACCCTTTGGAAGAGAAAGTGTTTTATGAACCACGTCAGTTATCCTTTTCTTGCTTATTTTTCAGGTGAAACTGTTCTTTGAATCTCTTAAAGCCCAAGGATCACATCTGGAAATTTTTCAAATTGTTCTGGAAACCATATCCAAGAATATTAAGTGGCTGGAGAAGAATCTTCCCACCCTGAGGAACTGGCTACTGATTAGTATTTAAATGGTCAATAGAAACAGCACATCAGATGCAGGCTGTGTCTACATGAAGTGGGCAAAGCTCACGTCAAAGTCCCAGATGGTTTAACCAGTAAGAAGCCTCAAGAAATCAGCCAGCACAGCTACCTGTGCTCAGCTATCATCTCTAGCTGGCAGACGTATGATGCTGGGGTGAGGGAAGGCCAGTTCAGTAGCCTATTTTAAAGTAAACTTTGTGAATAATGGAGATATGTGGAGATGTATTGATAAATATAGCTGTAATAGTTTAGCTGCAGCACAGACTGTCTACAATGCCCGACATTATGCGACTACTACTTTGCTTCTTTGATGTTTTTTTTAAACCTTGCATAGAATCCTGGAATTAGCCCAACCAGGTTACCTTCAAGGAAACACAGCCAATCTGCAAAAAAATCTTTCTTTTGCATCCTTCCATCTTCTTACTCTCCAGCTCCCTCAACTCAGCCTCAATAGTTTAATAGCACCTTTGACTCTAGATTTGACCTGTTCATGGCCCTACCAAGGTTTGTATAACACCTAAGTGATATCACTCTAGAATTATATGTACTACTATAGCATAAGGAAACTGAAAGAGTAAAGAATACTATTTTTCCACCAAGATAATATGTAAATTAAGCAGTAAAATATGTATGAGTTTCAGTAGAATTGTGCCATTAACATTTCCATGAATAAGAAAAGTACTTTCTCTTGTGTAGTAATTTATCTACCATAAATTTCCAAGTTTTTAATTCTCTTCCTTTTAGTTCTTTGTTTAAATACATTTTTAACCTCTCAGATTCTTCAGAATTGAGTACAGAAAGTGGAAATTTTATTATTTGATGAGAATGAACATGAGAAGTACTGTGCCAATAACGTTTTAACAAATAAAGAGTTTTTTAAAAAGAAATGTATTGTACTTTTTAGTGTGGTATTTCAAAACCCTTATGGTGGATGCCAGACCCGCAAAACAAACTAAGGTTTGGCTAAAGTTAGTTTTACTTTCTTTTACCTTGAATGAATAAACAAGTTGTAAAAAGGTTATATACAATATCATGAATAATGATGGAGTGAGCAGATACAACTTCTCCATGCTTCCCTGATTCCCCACAGAGGCACAGGGAAAATATTGTGGTTTCCAGAGCCCACTCAGAATGAGAAATCTTCCAGATCAGGGGAGCCCAGAGCAATGACTTGCTCCCTTTTAGGGTTTGTGTCAGGGAGAATAGGCCCTTCAGCCCTCAAGAGTCCAACTTACTACGGTGACAGGAATTTCTTGTCCTACTTCATGTTCATACTTCTGCATTTCATTCTTTGCTATGTCACTGGGTCTATTTGAGGTTCCAGAGAAGCAAGCCTGGCAAGGAACTACTAGGAGAGATCCTAATTTTCTGAGGGAAGTTCCTAGGGTTTTTTGGGGGGGTTTTTTTTGGAATTTTTTTGGGGGGAGCAGGGGTTTATTCCATTCCAGACTGCAAGGAAGGCCTCTAAATAGTCACGGGATCTAGTTTTCTACTTAAACATTAATGTCTACCAAACACAGGTTGTTTATAATGGCCACATTTTTACTCTGCAACAAATACCTCTTTACCTAAATTCATTATGACCTTATTTCCATTTAACTATGTCACTATTTTTCATTCAACACATAATTATATTTACAGACTTTAAATCAACCATTTATTATATTGTCTGCTTCCTAAAACCTTAATCTCATCAAAGTCATGTTTCCAAATCATAAGGAAGAAGGGGTGAAAAGGATTATGAAAGAAGTGGGTTTGCTGGGTTGAAGTGTATGTGTATTTTACATAATCTAATATTTTAATAGTTAGTGCCAGATTATTTTTCTGAAAAGGGGTGTTAATTCACTTTCTTCTTACCCCTATATTCTTACTTGTCAGTATCAAATATTAATCTCTTGTATCTAGTAATCCTTTTTCATAGTAAGGTACAGTTTCTCCAGATACTTACAAAGTTATGCTACTGCTTTCTTTTGATTCGGTATTTGCTTGATACATCTTTTTGTACCCTGTTACTTTGAATTTTTCTGTATCCTTTAGTTTCATATGAGTCGTTTATAAACAGACTATACCTGAATTTTGTTTTCTATTATGTTCCCCACCTCAGGCAGGCCCAGGCTTTGTCCTCTGTCCCCTCCGCTCTCAAAGGCTTAAAAACTGAAACTTCAGATGCCCTCAAGGAGAACATTGACTTCAGCCTTCTGCTGACCCCTCAGGTTTCCTGCTTTCACTTAGTTTTTTATGCATGACTATTCCTTACTAACTTTTCAGGTCACGAATGCATTAAAATAATTAAAAAATATATTTCATTCTACATTTTCAGTTATTATTAGCAAGAAGGTTAGTCAGGGTACCTACTCTAGCATATTCCCAGAAACCATAATAATTTATTTTCCAATATGCAAATGATGAACACTTTTACATAGAGGCTCCTTAGTATGGAAACTGGTTGGTGGTATTGACTGTGCAGTATTGATTTCTCAGAAATAAAGTTGTGGGTGCCTAATACTGTATAATACTTAAGAAGTTAGCAGTATAAACAGACCATTTGTTCAGGATTTAAAATCAGGAAAATTTTTCCAATATTCATAAAGAGAAATGGTTAGAAAGTCTGAGAAATGCAGACTTAACAAGATAGAAAAAGCTTTCTATGTCTCAATCACTTCTTCAAACTTAACTTCAACCATAACTTCAAGATCTTTTGCTAATTTGTTCTCCTTTCCCCCGAAGTCCTCATCTTCTACCATACTCCCAGATAAGGTCTGGTAACCAGTTTTCTATTCTCAACCTATGACTCATTAATTCTCATCTTTAGGTATTTACACACATGATTTCCCACACTTCAAAGTTCATGCCTTCTGCTGTTGAATTATACCATATTTCTTTCTTTCAATACAATATTTCAGGTTCATGCCTCTGTAAGGAGTTCCCATGTTAATACCACCTGGCATGTTCCTCTAGTCATCCAAACAATACCTCTGTTATAATTACAAACCTCATTTTAAAGTAGGCAGAGCAAATTGTCTGTGAAAAGACTTAAAAGATACAAAGGACATTATTTCTCAGTTTTAGAACAGTACTCTCCTTTAAAAACTGTTTTCTAATAAACTAGTAAGTTTGGAAATCCTAACTCATTTCTAATATTTTGAGTTGGAGTTGGAATAAGGATAAATAGAACATTCTAAAAACTTAAATATGGAAAGAGGTGGGGAAGGGGGTGGGGGAACTTTTTCTAAAAGAGAAACAGTTGTCTCCATGGTATAAGGCTGCTGATAGGTAATTTCATTTTCTTTCTTTTATTTTTATTGTTTTTAAGTTTTTTAAAAATTTTTATTTATTTGTTTATTTACTTATATTTGGCCACATTGGGTCTTCGTTGCTGCGCACGGGCTTTCTGTAGTGGCCCCGAGCGGGGGCTACTCTTCTTTGCGGTGCGCTGGCTTCTCATTGCAGTGGCTTCTTTTGCTGCGGAGCTCGGGCTCTAGGTGCGCGGGCTTCAGTAGTTGTGGCACGCAGGCTCAGTAGTTGCGGCTCGTGGGCTCTAGGGCACAGGCTCAATAGTTGTGGGCATGGGCTTAGTTGCTCCGCAGCATATGGAATCTTCCTGGACCAGGGCTCAAACCCATGTCCCCTGCATTGGCAGGTGGATTCTTAACCACTGCACCACCAGGGAAGCCCTTATTTTCTTTCTAGTCATACCTCCAGATGTAGAGTCAAAGAGTAATAGCAGAAATCTTAGAAGGACGAACAGAGTATTTTAGCTGGTGAGGGGGTAAACAGGTAGAGATATGTCAGCTGATAAGGATTAAAGAAAAGCTCTGGTCTGAAATAAGTATGCACAACCTATGTGATCCAGACAGAATCCATAGGAGTCAGACCCTATGTCCTGAGTGAGTTAATTTAACTCACACTCGGGGCCTGAATTAGGTCACTTAAGAAACAATGAATAGGACTCCCCTGGTGGCACAGTGGTTAAGAATCCTCCTGCCAGTGCAGGGGACACGGGTTCGAGCCCTGGTCCGGGAAGATCCCACATGCCACGGAGCAACTAAGCCCGTGCACCACAACTACTGAGCCGGTGCTCTAGAGCCCGCGAGCCACAACTACTGAAGCCCACGCACCTAGAGCCCGTGCTCTGCAACAAGATAAGCCACTGCAATGAGAAGCCTGCTCACCACACCCAAGAGTAGACCCTGCTCACCGCAACTAGAGAAAGCCTGCGTGCAGCAGCGAAGACCCAACGCAGTCAAAAATAAATAAATAAAATGAAAAATAAAAAAGAAACAATGATAAGTTGTTGGTTAATGAGAGAGGCTGGGTAGCATTTAAAGTTTTGTATTTTTTTATGCTAAGTTGTGCCTTATTTATAGATAATAGTTTTGACACTACTGATCAAAGCACTGTTTTAAAAATAATGTTCTGGGCTTCCCTGGTGGTGCAGTGGTTAAGAATCCGCCTGCCAATGCAGGGGACACGGGTTCGAGCCCTGGTCTGGGAAGATCCCACATGCAACAGAGCAACTAAGCCTGTGCACCACAACTATTGAGCCTGCGCTCTAGAGCTCCCGAGCCACAACTACTGAAGCCCGTGGCCTAGAGCTCGGGCTCTGCAACAAGTGAAGCCACCGCAATGAGAAGCCCTCACACTGCAACGAAGACCCAATACAGCCAAAAATAAACAAATATAATAAATAAATTTATAAAAATAATGTTCTATATTCTAGAAATGCCATTACCAGGTAGGAAAAGCTTATTATTCTCCTATTTTCAGTTAACTATTTCTCTGGGAAGCCTAGGTGTTTAGAGTTTAAGTCCAAGGGAGTATACCAAGTGTTGGCTCCTCGGTCTCACTGAGAACCTAGAAAGAAATAACACCTGCATTGTTGGCCTTGCAAAGCCAAATCTAAAAAGTGCTGCCTAAAAAAGGAAATTCATGGATTTTTTTTCCAAAATACATCTCCCCTTAACCAGCAGCCTTTTCTTCTGTAATTCCACCATTACAGATTCATTCCTTTGGGTTAATAAAAGTTAAAATATTAAGCTTTAACTCATGCTTTAGTGTGACTTTGTTTTTTTTTAATTAATATTTCTTTATAGCTAGCTGACAAAAGGGCCTTAAGGAGAGAAGACCCTGAAGCTGGAAGAGAGGACTGGGGGAGTGGATTCTGGAATGAAGGCAATACCCCAGAAAGGTCTGGTTGGGTAGGAAGCTCTGTAGGGCAGTATCTCTTACTTATTTATGGGTATTGTATACAGATGGCATTTGATACATATGTATTGACTGTGTGAAGCAGCACCTTGAAGTGAGGAAGGAAAATAGAAAATGGGACGTCAGAGAACTCAGAGACAAGCTTACTTGGCAATTTTGCGTCAGATGGTCCTGCTAGACCATGATTGTATAGTTCTGCATCATGTATTATGCATTATGTATATATCCTGTGTGCTGGTCTTGACTGGCCCAGTGTATTGTAAAGCCTTAAAAGCAAAACTTTAGCTCCTGTTTTGTTTTCAGTTCTCTTTGGTCTCTGGACACCATGGGCACTCCACAAACATTGCTGAGTGACTGACAGCCTGTGCTGGCAGCTATCAGCCAGAGGGAGGAAGAAAGCATCTGAGCCAGCCTAGAGTCAGTCAAGAATTACAGTCAAGTGTAATTTTCTGCATAAACATTACAGGACCTTCTCATGCTCAAAAACAAACAAAAATCTGAAGGACACATTTTATAGGAATGAACTTTAGCCACGCTCTATTTCAGCATAGCTGTAAGAAATAAAGGAAAATGAAAACTGAATCAGTATCTTCAGGAGCATAAACATCTCCCTAGAAAGAATAAGTCAATCAAAAATTCCAGCTAGAGATCATTTCTAAAAATAGTTTTTATATCCTCTGACTTTTATTAAAGAGGGCCTATGGTTGGTTTTCACAGCTGGAGCAGGGCCCACCATCCCTGCCATTTGCTGGCCTAGCGAGGCCCCTTCTGATGCAGGACTTAGATATAAACTCGATACCAAAAACTTGGTTTCCTCAGGACCCCATTATTTTAAATTATCAGGTTAAAATAAGTCAGCGTTATACAAATTTGTTTGCTCTCTCATTATACTTTGTGTGTCTAATCATTTTTTGCATGCAATCTACATGGAATTAAAGGTTTACAATTCACATTTAATAGTAATAGCAAATACCTCTTTAGCACTTATTTTGTGCCAGTCTCTGCTGAAAGCATTTTCGGTGTGTTAGTTCATCCTACCCTCACAATAATCTTAAGAGGGAGGTAGCTGTCCTTAGTTTGCAAAGGAGAAAAAGAAACCCAGGGAGGTTAAGCAACTTGCTCCAGTCAGAGGCAATGGTTTTTAGTATATTTACAAAGCTGTGCACCTATCAACATGGTCAGTTTTAGAACATTTTCATCTCCCCAACAAGGAATCTGTACTCATTAGCAATCACTTCCCATTCCTCCCTCCCTTCATTCTTAGGCAACCACTAATCTACTTTCTGTTTCTATAGATTTGCCTAGTCTGGACATTTCAAAAACATCAAATAATACAATATATGATCTTCTGTAACTGACTTCTTTGTTGGACATTTGGGTTGTTTACATTTTTTGGCTATTTTGAATAACACTCCTATGACCATTCATGTACTAGTTTTTGTGTGAACATAAATTTTCAATTCTTTTGGGTACACACCTAGGAGTGAAATTGCTGGATCATATGGCAACTCTATGTTTAATCTTTGGAGGAAATGCCAGACTATTTTTCAACACAGCTGCATCATCTCTACCAGCAGTGTGTGAAGGTTCCAATTTCTCTACATCTTTGTCAACATTTATTATTATCTGGCTCTTTGATTCTAGCCATCCTATGCCTATGTCTAGCCAGACCATGAAGTGGTATCTTAACTGTGGTTGTGATTTGCATTTGTTTCATGGCTAGTAATATTGAATATCTTTTCATGTGTTTATTGGCCATTTGTATATCTTCTTTGGAGAAATGTCTATTCAGATCTTTTGCCCATTTTTAATTGGATTATTTGTCTTTTATTACTGAGTCGTAAGAGTTGTTTATATATTCTAGATACAAGTCCCTTGTGAGGTTTATGATTTGCAAATATTTTCTCCCATTCTTTGGGTTGTCTTTTCGCTTCTTGATGCTGTCCTTGGAAACCAAATTTTTCTTCAACCTTGTCTTCTTTATTTCCATTATATAGATGCTATTATGATGAGTTGAATTGTGTGCCCTCAAAATTCATATGTTGAAATCATAACCCCCAGTACCTCAGAATGTGACGTTATTTGGAAATACGGTTGGAAATGTAACTAGTTAAGATGAGGTCATACTGGAGCAGGATGGATCCCTGCTTCAATCTGACTAGTGTCCTTATTAAAAGGGGAAATATGGACACAGACACGCACACAGGGAGAATGCCTTGTGAAGACTGGAGTTATGCCGTCACAAGTCAAGGAACTACCAGAAACTAGAAGAGAGGCCTGCCTGGAACATATCTTTCCCTGGTGCCTTCAGAGGGAATATGGCCCCACTGACACCTTGATCTTGGGCTTCCAACCTCCAGAACTATGAGACAACAGCTTTCTATTTTTTAAGTCACTCAGATTATGGTATTTTTTTATAGCAACCCTAGCAAACTAATACAAATGCCTAAGATATTTTTCCATTTTGGTAGTTACTTTCAGTTCAAAATTCAAGGTTGAATAATATATCATTTCTAGGTTTGTAATCCTAGTTATATTGGTCAATCATATGAAAAATTACATTGAATTGGGCTCTGTCTTTACATTTCCTGTACAAGTGTCTTAGGGTTTTGAAAAAATTATCAAAATATTATTAAAATATATCAGTATTCATAACATTAAGTGGACCTACCTCACATTTTGGTTGCTTAACCCCTTTTCCTTTCTGAATAATAAAAATGATTTTGTCCAAGTGCTCCCTTGTTCCCCCATATGAAATAAGGGAAGTGATCCTAGACTCTGCTTTGTCTAAGACACCAATCGCAGGAACCCCATTTTCATTTCCATGGACTGGCTTACAGTTTTGGCCAGTGAAACCTAAGAAGAGTTCTAGTAGGGTGTTTCTGAGAAAAGTTTCCTTGCTCTTAAGAAAGAGACATCAAAGAAAAGGTTCTTTCTTCTTCCCTGACACAGCCACCTTGTTGACTACACGGTCCTCAGACTTTCAGAAAACTGCTCAGAGCGTACACAGAGTGAGAAGCTGGATTTTTATGAGGTTGGGGAGCTCCGACTGGGGACGGCCTTACCTCTGCACTTGTTATGTGAGATGGTAAATTTGCATATTGTTCCAACTAGTTTAATTCAGCATTTTGGTTTTGTAGTCCAAAGCATCTGAGCTAGTATATAACTGCCCCTTCCTGATAACCTTTCACTTCATTTGGCTGAATCTTTTTGCTAAAGTCTAAGCTATACCAGAACTCTGTTGGAGAATTATTCTGCTTTCCTCTGTGCTCTAAACATTTCTTAATTAGATACAATTTCAAGCATCATAATTGATGCAGAGCATGTGTGCTGCAAATATTACAGGAGTAATGAGATACTGACCTCTCCAGTCCTTGAAGTGGATGGAAACCTCACGGTGGTCATCTGTGTCCTGGCAGCAAGCTGCATCCACCACTTATTCAAGAGTGTTGAACAAATATCATTTTCAAACGTGTACACTGAACCAGTGTATTTTTAATTATTTATTTCAAAATAATTAAGAAGCATATTTAATAATGCTACACCTAAGTGTGACACGGAACTCAGTAAATTATATTGGAATATCAACTGAACGATGAAATAGCAGTCCAATAGCCTGAAGTTAGCTGTATTTCTCTATTTCATATCCCTCCCATGGGTTATTGTCATTGACCTTAATTTCCCTGTGCGAATAGGGAAGAAACAGGAAACTCCAGAGCTCTGGTTTAGAACACAGACCACCTGAGTTCTAGTTTGTCTGCCACTGGACTGTGCGTAAATCCTCTAACCTCTTAGACTTCCGTTCCCTCCTCTGTTAAATGAGGTCTGGGTTAGCTGATCCATGGTATAGGAAGTGCTTTATTTTGATGAAAAAAAAAGTTCCTGTTTTCACTGATCAGCACGTTTGTTCGTTATTCAAGGAGCTCATATTTTCCTTTCGTGCTATTTATTATATATTATAATTAGCCCTCCAAATTTTTGGTTTGCAAATGTTAAATGGTAGACATCAAAGATTCTGAAAATAGTAAATGAATATAGTAGATAATGTCACACTATCTCCTCTGACAGTAAATAGTTATTTCATAATAATTTAAAGTATTATGCCCTTAACTAAAAAGGAAGTAATGAGATACTGACTAAGTTCTGTGTGGGAGGGTAGGAGGAGGTTAAAGACGGAAACATAATGGGTTTCAGTAGTGAATTCGTGAAATTGTGTTGCCTCAAAAAGGCTTTATGAAGTGAAATGTAAAATGGTATCCAAAAAATAAAAACCCAGAATCAAACAAAACAAAATTCACTTTCATTCTTTTGAGGGTAGGTAGGATTCTGAAACATTTTGATTTTCTTTCCTCTTTTTACCTCCAGTGCCAACCCATAAGCCTTTAAATGGTCCTTAATGTATTTGTGTGTGTGTGTGTGTGTGTGTGTGTGTGTGTGTGTGTGTGTGTGTGTGTGTGTGTGTGTGTGTGTGCAGGAGCAGGAAGGATGGGAGGCAAGAGGTGGGCAAAGGAAGGATAAAGAAGTTATTTGTCTCTATGCCATAGAAATCTCAAAAGACATGATGATCCACCTATATTTGCTAGTGCAATGGTGAAGCCTTTTTACAAGTCTCTGTAGAACTGAAGTATTTAAGACCAAACACAAGGTAACGTGTTTCACACTTAAAAGCATGATAGACTCTAGCTTACAGGTGAGATGAGGTGAGATGAGGGGATTTAACAAGCTGTGGAGTTTTAAATATCTCTGATACTAAGTGCTTTGATTGCAAAAATAACTCCAAAGGAACATGACATGACCTAAAATATAGGTAAGAGCCTCTTATCTAAGCAATACAATGTGTGGGGTCCTTTTAACAAAATCCAGCACTGCATATACTATATAATATTTGAACACTTATGTACCAGCCCCTGTGGTTCACTTCCTATTTTTGGTTCTGAAGCTGGGAGGGGGGCATTGAGGAGGCAGCCTAAAGGCTCTGGTTATCTTTAACACAATGGGAAGAGAGCAGCTTTGAGGTATCATATGATATAGACACCTTCTCTGTACTGATCACAAACACACCACTCAATATAGAAATGTTCTCTGGAAGGGTTTTCAACATTGCACGTGAACTAGAACTCAAAATACCATTGCATCCATTCACAAATTATTTATTGCATACTTATCTAGGGATTAGGATACAGCCCTTTATGAAGGTAATGACCCGGACTTCGTGGAGCTTGCATTCTTGAGAGGGAGATTGATAATAATGAAAGGACAAACAAAAACATTGTTTTAGACAGCGATGACTGTTGTGAAGGTATTAAAGCAGGGCTCAGTCTTTTTAGAGTAGACCATGTTTGGACCTATTTTCGATTGTGTGGTCAAGGAAGAGCTCTCTGCAGAGATGACATTTGAGTTGAGACCTTAAAGACAAGAAGGAACTGGCAGGTAAGGTACCAGGTAGAAAGAACAGTTCTTGCACGAGGAACATGCAACAGGAATGACTGGATGTAACTTGGATGTGACTAACAGCCAGAAGGTCTCTGTAGACAAAGTATCGTGAGCACGTGCAGGAGAGGAGGTCCCAGAGTTAAGAGTTTCGCTTTTATTCTAAGTGATTGGTATCCACGGGAGGTTTTAAAGCGGAAGTGGGTGATTTAATACAATCGACACTTAAAAATACAACATTGCAAAATACAATATTGCACTTCGATTTTACTTCTTTGAAACCTAATTTCTAATTCCCACGCGGGTCAAACAACACCGCGGGCATCCCTGTTTGCCCGGGCAGTTTGCGCTCGCCTGCAGCTTGTTTGCAACCGACGCACTGCCGTTGACAGCCTCGGAGGAGCGTGTGACAGTTGGCAGGCGCAGTGAGGCATCGCGGGAGCCAAGTTACTGCTGGGGCCAGGGCTGCGCTAGGGGAGGAGGGAAGAGGGACAGTTGGCGGTGGCAGCACTCTGGGAGGGCTGCGAACTCCGCAGCGTGGCGGCGATGCGCACGCTGAGCAAGGGATGAAGAAGCCGGGCCCCGACGAGCCTCCCGGGGCTCACGGGGCCCCTGGTTATTTCATCCCGAAGGTTCGCTGTGCCTGCCCGGGTTTGCCACTGGAAACAATGGGGGCTGGGGGCTGAGGCCTGGGGGCTGGAGGCTAGAGCGCGAGTGCTGTGCGGCTGGGGCGACCAAGAGAGTTTCCGCTTCTCCGGCCTAGCTCTGCCTGGCCTGGCCGCGGGCCGCAGCGGCGGCACCCCGGGGAGCCGCAGGTGTTGATTCAAGGCTCTGCTGGGCTGCCTTCTGCCCACATCCTGCGGCGCCCGCGGCCCCGGCGGATCCAGTGCCGGGTTTTGTGATCCGCCTGCACGTAGAGGCCGCGCCCCGAACCGCTAGCCCGAGGACAGGACCCGGGGTGCCCTCTGTTCTGCTGGGGTCCTCGCCTCCCTTCTGTCTCCAGGCCACCGAGCACTTGGGACCACTGTGCTGTGAGCGCGCAGCCCTACAGAGACGACCCACAGTGTCTGCTCCCTCGAGACTTGGCGGAGTGAGCTCCTGGAGTCGGACTCCCCAGGGAAAGCGAAGCTTCGCTGTCAGGGGAGCGACCTTCGCCCGCAGCCTCCTACTCTGCCTTCAGATCTCGGCTACAGTGGCATCTCCCAGCCAGGCTTCTCCTCACCAAGCCATCCGAATTAGCGACCCACTCGTTCTCCATCACATCACCCTAATTTAATGCTCAACGGGGCATTTATTTCAGCCTCGTGTGTCTTGTGTTAGTTTATTGTCTGTCTCTGGAATGTCTGCTCCACGGGGCAATGACCGTGTTTTACCGGCGCGGTGCCGGGTTCCTGGCGTCTACGGCCCGGCCCGGCCGGACGCAACAGGGCATCGCATTTGCTTGATGACTGACCGCTGTTCTGAGCCCTGGACGAGACAGAGCCACCGGCCTTTCTGCCAGGGGCGGGGCTTGCTCCGGCCACGCCCATTGACCCGCCCCCAGATCTAACCCGCTCCTCCAGCTCCTCTCCCAGGAGTCAGCCAAGGCCTGTGTGGTGCTTTTTCCTCTAGTTTCCCTCGCTCTTTCTGCAGCTGTCGCGAAAACCCGGAGCGGCGGATCTCAGAGCGGGCGGAGCGGCGCCGCCCCTCGCGGCACCTCCCCGACAGCCCTCGGCGCCGCGCTGGGCATGCTCAGTCGGCAGGGCCGCTTCAGCTCTTGGAGTAGGAAGCTTGGGCTCTCCGGCCGAAAGGAGCCGCGGCGGGGGGAAAATGGAGCCCTTCACGGATGGTGAGTGGGCGGCCAGAGGAGCCAGGGCCGGTACCGGTGCTCTCTGGGGCCCAGAGGGTCGTGGGCAGTCGTGACACGCGAGGTCGAGCTGCAGTCGCCCCCGCCGCGGTTTTCCCGCGAGCGTTTGGAGGCGGTGGAAGGGGACCGGGGGAGGCAGTTCGAGGCTCGGGGGAGGGGACGGGCGGCAGCGGTCGCTGGCCGGGGGCTGGCGTGAAGGTCAGCGCCGCCGCCTGCCCCGGGTGGGGGCGGTGTCGGGTGCAGCCGGACCCCACGCTCCGCTGCGCGCCCAGGTGGGCGAACAGCAAAGTTTGGGCTGCTGTGCGCAGAGGAGGGGGCAGCGGGAAAGTTGGCAGCCTGGGTTTGCCCCGGGTGAAGGGGGTGTCGGCCATGGCTCTGGGGCAGGAAGGGTTAAACCGCGACCAAACCCAACTTCTGTGGCGCGCTGGGAGCTGTCCCCCCCGTCCTTCAGCGAGTTGCTGGTGTGACTTTTCCTAATAGGACGGGGTGGGGGCTTGGCAGGTTAATTTAGTGGAAGGAAGAGAAACTTGCGGAAAGGCTTGATCACCCCTGCTGGGTGCCGAGGAGGTTCCTGCCGGCATTGCCACCCTCCCGTCTGTTGCGGACGCACTCCGCAGGGCGTTCAAGCCTCGTTTCCCTGGCTCCCGAGAATGTCAGTTTTTCAGTCGAAGACTCATTAAATATCAAGGGTCCGTCACGGTGATAGCACGGTGTGACTTGAGGCAAGAGTCAAAGCAGGAGCCTGCAGGATGTTCTGCTAACAGCCACAGCCCTTTACTGAATGGAGCGAACAAATCCCACCCTACTTAAAACGATGGCTTTTGTTTGGACCAGAAGTGCCAGAGTCACAGTGTAGGGGTGAGATGTCTTACAGTTTGCGGCGTTGAGTAAATGGATTCCCTTTTGGGATAGAAAGTAGGAAAACTGCCAGTAAGGGAGAATTCACACTAAAATGAGAGGGTTCACTTTCTAGTTGACATGTGTTTTCCTGCGGGTGGTTGGTTACTTAAGGTAGATATCAGTAGTTTGTCGCATTAATAGAAGACAAAATCTATCCCTGTTTGGGTGGGTCCGTTGCCACCCAGGAGACAGAGACGTTGTCCAGTATGTCCTAAACCCTAGCCAGACTTTGTTGTATGCGGTGTTTCATTCATGGGACTGCGAACTACTCATTATATTCTCCCTGTCCCTAATTCAGGATGCTTTATTCTACTGCCATCTTCCTGTCTGTACTGTTTAATTAGGCTTAATGATGACAACTTTAATTCTGAATTTTCTTTCTCATTCAGGTTCTATTTGTAATTACTAAGGCTCTAAGAATAGTCTGGTAAAGTTACTAAGAAAAATAAGGAAGATTTGAGCTGAAAGGAAGCTTAGAGACGATCTAGTATTTTGGTATAGAATATGTTTAATACAAATCCTTAAATCCCTTCCAGTGAGTATTCCAAGGCTTTTTCTTTGTTCTAGGTAGAAAGATTGGAGATTCCATGTTTGTAGGATTTTAAACGAGAAGTTTCCTCTAAATTAAAAAAAAAAAACAAAAAAAAAAACACAAGGCTGAATCACCCAGTTGGTCAAGATTATTGCTAGCTGATTTGGTGAACCTGTGCCTACAGAATTAAAGTACATTCTCAAGTCTTAAAATTGGGGCCTTTCCTCCCATCTTAGAATAGTTTTAGAATATGCTCCTCTAGATGTGAATATTTGCAAATTGTCACATTTGGGAGGGCAGTGGAAAAGCCCCAGAGAGGAGAACAAAAAAGAAGCAATGCTTCAACTTTCATGTAGGAAATTGGATTTCTAATCCTTTCCTGTCTGTCTTCCAGATTTTTCAGACTCTGTGCTGGAGACAGTTTAGCAATGCATCATTTTAGTTAATGTATTAATCACTCCTTATCTAGCGTCCTTTAACAAGGAGAATAGAAACTACAACATCTAAAGTCAACAAGAAATTAGGTCCTAGCAATTTGAGGTGCTTTTCAGGTTTAAGGTGGACTCATTATTTCAGAACTTTTGAAGAATAACTGTAGAATTTTCTAGTGTCTTCAAACAGGACAGGGTATAGTGTAAAGTATGTTTATCTTTGTACTTAATCCTTTTGAGTACAAAGAATAGGTACATCTAATTCTCCCGTAGGTCTGGGTGTTCTGGTGCAGAGTATTCCATTACCCATAGAATTTATTATTGCAGGATTTATCAAGTTTGGTGTGGGCTTTTGTTACACATTTATTCTCTTTTAATAAAATTGTCACCACTTACATTTTCTCATATATGCCTGTATATGGAGAGAGGTGTGAGAGCTTAATAAAAAAGTTTCAGTAATTTGGGACCCACGTATCTTTCAGTTAAAATCTTGTCAATGATTTCACCACCTGAAAAAGGGTAAATTTGTAAAGGAGGAAAATTTAGTTTGTTTTGCTATTTTGGTTTTCAGTACTCATCTGTTCCAGTAAGGCTTTTTCTACTTTCCGTGTTTTCTGTCAAAAGTTGCTTCAGGTATGACTCATTTTTCTTGGACCCTGCTCTCTGCCTGCTGATAATGGATTTATTTGATGACCATCCTATTTTAACCTGTCGAGGTAACACACTGCTGTAATCCATTTAAGATGCACATCTCCAGAAAGGGCTTACAAGGAGGTACCTTATTGCCAAGAATTTCTATTTGGCTCAGGAGATGTTTTTGGTCTTGCCCTTGATGGGGACTCCTGACTATTATGCTGAAGACTAGATATCCAGTCTGGCTTTGGATCTTTGGTGCCTTTTTTATGGGGAGAGAAATGTGCTGGACTAGTACTCAAGATTGGTTTGGTAGTAACTATTATGTTCTGTTAGGCAGGTAGAAGTGAAACTGTTAGGGAGCAGTGATTGATATATTACCAAAAACCAAACAAAAAATAGATAGCAACTCTAGAGGTCTTTTGATAGATGTACTAGATTAGGGCAAGTAATTATTTGATGACCACCTAGTTTTATTTGTTCTCATTTGCATGCAGGGTTGGGGTATTTTAGAGTAATTTAAATTTATGTTAAGGAATGGAAATACAGAGCTCACCCTCAGAATCTCATTGAGGAGGTCTGAGGTTGGGTCTAGGAATCTGCACTTCATTTTGAGCATACTAGAAGTATTCACCAGAAGGGAGCTTTTGAGAAGTTTACTAGATAAGCAAATTCCGTACGTATATATTTGTGTGTATATGTGTGTGTGTATTTTTAAATGCTTTCTAGTTTGTGGTATGACCCAAAGTAAATCTTCAGAGGGTGGAAAAGGATGATATTTGGAAGCTCCAGCACTGAAAACATAATTTAAACAGTTTTTTTTCCCCAAAGCCCCCAATAATCACTTTCGTACTACAGCCTTGTGCATAATCAAACAAGGGGCACTTTCCTGTCTTATAAAACTATTTTTTTTTTTTGTTATCAGATTGGCATTCAAATGCAAGTATTTCCCAACTTCCAAAATGGGAAGTCTGGACAACTAATTAGATATTCATGGATTGTTAGGCAGTATAAAATTGTGATTTCACCTTTTTAATCTTACAAATAACATTTATCCTATAGGTATGCATTTGTTTTAATTTTTTTTTTTTAGCAACTATCAAAAATGTGAGCTTACCACATTCTGTTCATATACAGTTTTCTTTTGTTCTGTGATAACTTACCATATTGAGAAAAAAACGTTAAAAATGGAAGATAATAGTTTCTCTATATGATGGGATATAAGTTAAATTCTGCTTTTATCCTTCTGTCTTAAGTATTTATTTCAGTTAAGGGAAATAGGAGTGTACTGGATTCGAATGTTAACATCATTTAATAGTATAAGGTTGAGGCTGTAACTGGAAACCAATCCAGTTTTTAACTGGAAAGCAGAGGTGGAAAAGTTCTTCACTTTACATAACAACTTCCCCACAAAAGTATCTTGAGACAAGATAAATAGACAGCATATTTTAGAAACAGTTAAAACCAGTGATTATCATTTATCTGTAGATGATTCTTGAGAACTCAGTTTGAAAGAGATAGAACCATAAAGATTGGTTATAAGAGGGCTTCCTTGGTGGCGCAGTGGTTGAGAATGCTTGCCAATGCAGGGGACACGGGTTCGAGCCCTGGTCTGGGAAGATCCCACATGCCGCGGAGCGACTCGGCCCGTGAGCCACAATTGGTGAGCCTGTGCATCTGGAGCCTGTGCTCCGCAATAAGAGAGGCCGCGATAGTGAGAGGCTCACGCACCGCGATGAAGAGTGGCCCCCGCTTGCCGCAACTAGAGAAAGCCCTCGCACAGAAACGAAGACCCAACACAGCCAAAAATAAATAAGTAAATAGATAAATAATTTTTTAAAAAAGATTGGTTATAAGGAAATTATCATATAGAAAATAAGCAAGGGGTGATTTCCTCCTCAGTAATTCAGTCAGACACCATTTTTGAAATGCCTGTTTACAAGTAGATTTTCTGCTAGGCACAGTTACAGAAAGCCCCACAAACCTGCTACCAGTTAATGCTAACCTCAATAAGAGAAATGAAATGGAATAATCTAGTTTTATTTTCATGCTAATATGAAAATAATAGAATATAGAAGAATATGAAAATAATAGAATACAGAAGAAGAATATATAGATTTATAATTATGAAATAAATGTACAGGATTGTCTTTATAACCTGTTCATATAACATCTGTCAACAATAAGTTCACATTTCTACTGATTAAGTGTAACACTCCTGTTAGAAAACAGCCTCATTTTGACTCTCTCTGTGAAAATGTTAGGAGATTGAGATATAGAGGAGTTTAGCCAGAGTTACCCCAGAAGTTGGGATGGAGCTAAATCAGGCCTGTGGTTCTTGGCATTTGAGGTGAGGAGGACAGTGCAGCCATGTTCTGTTAATTAGTGACCACATGTCTTGAAAACTGTAGGAGGTTGGAGTTGGAGCTAATGCCACTACACTTTTCCATAATATCATTGGAGCAAGCTGAGAAACAGGTTTTTTTTTTTTTTTTAATTTGAATTCCTAGATATGTGCCTTTTAAGAGTGTTCACTGGAAACTAGGGATGGGAATGAGGGTAATTTTGGAGCCCTTGGTGGTACAGCTCCGTTTTTATCCAGTGGTCTTTGTAGAGAAGGCTGCTCATTGCCCTGGTGTTTCTGTGCAGTAAATGTGACAGTAGGAGTTCCTGTGTCTATGAAAGAGTGGTCAGGATTCCCCTGTAACCTGATTCATTGTTGTAATCCATTTGTGATTATCCTGGGAGTGCCTGTAGGACTCTGAATCCAGAGATCTTTGGGGAAAATTGGGACTTCAGAGAATTAGTGATGAAGGTGAGAGCTATGTAGGGATTTAAGGTAAGGAGGAAGCTGATAGGCAGAGATTTTCAAAATGGTCATACCTTGAGCCTTGCAAGTCTTTGGCTTGGTAATGAGTCTCTTTTGGAGAGTAGGACACTGTTGTGTGAGGTTGAAAGATAGAGTCAAGGTTGGAAAGGGGAAGTAGGTGGGTCTGGTTGGACAAAAGGAATGGAGGGGTGAGGGGATGAATGAGTTAAGACTGGCATTTGGAGGCCCTAGAAGGAGATAGAAAACATTTGCCATGAGTTTAATCATACTGTGTACTTCTCTTTCCTAGTCAGAAAAGTCATAGTTACTTGTAAGTTGGTACTGTTCACTTTCCTGAATGTTTCAGATTTCAAGAAAAAAAAAAAATACAGAGTACTGTTGAGCCGTTGACCTTGTGGGACCATCGTGGTGGCAGTCACTGTTCTTTATTGCCTGGTTTTGTTTCACCTTTCTACTGATGCTTATGGTTGAACAATGAACCAGTTTTTTAAAAATTCCAACATTGCATCTAAACTAGAAATCAGTTCATTTTCCAAATAAAGAAAGTTTAGGCTTCCAAGGGAGTTTGAAAAAGCAGTGGAGAATCAAGTTCAAATGTAGAAGACCCTTTGAAACTCTTTTCCTTAATGAAGGTCCTCCTGGGAATTCCTCCCACTTAGTTAAAGAATGAAGTCACCAAAACAAAACTCCAGCCAATTATCTGGACTTCTGTAGATTGGGGGATTGGATGGTCCAGAGTCTTCTCCAGACCTCTGGTGCTATTGGGGGAGGCCAAGCCGGAGATCTGGGAGGAAGGGTGTTTAAGGAGGTTTTCTGATGTTCTACAGGGAGAGCTTCATAAGCTGGGAGAACAGGAGAATAGGAAGTGCATTGAGAGAACTGGTACCTCTGTGGGTTGGATGTGCTCCTTTCCTTCCTGGATCTCATAGCAAATGATGACCAGGACTGTGTGGTAGTGTTTCCCAGACAACTGCCTCAGGTGTCATTTGGTGCCATAGAGGAACTTTCTGGTGGGTAAGGAGGCTTTGGGTCACAGCTGAAATTGTTATTTTATAAGATTTAAAACAGTTGTTAGAATATTCATCACCTCAACAACATTACACCATTCCAGAATTCTGTTTAGAGGAAAAATGGAGTTTAGTGGGAGTGATTAAGGAGAGCTAAATGTTTAAAAGATCTTTCTTTAAGTTGGTATTAGTAGTGTGATTTGAAGACAGAAGTAGTATAATATTTGTCTAGTTTCTTCTTGTCCCATAATTGTCAAAAGGGCCTCAATGGTTAAGTAAGGCCCTTGGGGCTTGGTGGGAGGAACTAGCGTGTCCTAGATACATTAAGATCATGCCTGTAAGTTTGGGCTGGTTTCCCCTTATACTTTTAGCAGTAGTTTCTCCACTCTTTAAACGCTTAGTACCTAAACCTTTTGGGGCACTGACATTGTCCTTTCAGTATCTAGATTGGACACCTAGATTAAGAAAACAGCTCAAACTGAGGGTAGAGTGTTGGGTGTTTGTGGGAATAAGAAATGCATTGCTGTTTAAAACAGCAGCCTCACTTCCATCTGCATCCATACAAGCTCCCGAGACGCTTAGTAATTTTCCATTTGGACGAAGCACACAGGAAAATAATTCAATGTAGGAAGGAGGGTCTAGTGTGACTTGGAGATTAGATAAAAATCATAGTGTGCCGAGTTGGATAGAAGTAAACGCACATTCACTAAAGTGTGGCTAGCCTAGAGTGCAGTAGTTCATTGCAGTTGGGTACATAGTTCTGTTGTAATTAATTGCCAATTTGGGAAATGCTATTGAGATAAAGACTTGAAGAATTCATACATAGAAGCCCTTCTTGGCAAATAATCAAGTGACAATAACTATTGGTAGAAAAAATGTGGTTACAATCCCAGACTTATGAATAATCACTATTTTTAAAAAAAATAGGTTCATGATAATCAAACTGACTCTCAGTAAGTTGTATATTGACGGCAAAGTTTTTGCTGTAGATTTGGTACTGTCATTTACTTTGTGTTTTATCAATCTGATGGAGAAGTATTTCAGAATTATCAGTAAAATAATTATTTGTTCAAATCCATCTGAGATCAAGTCTAGCAAATTTATTCACCAACTGAGGTATTATCTAACTCATAAGCATTCTGTATATTGAAGAGTTCTTATAAACTTCTTCTGCAGGTCTCATGCAGTGATATGAACTCTCTGTTAAATCACTCATAATAGACACTCATAATAAAACTCATAATTTATTATGCTGAATGCCATTTTTCATGTTAACTAAGGAATTATGCAGTTAAGATTTTTTTGAAACAATATCCAGGTAGTTGATGGAATTAAAGATAAACTTTTTAGCGTTAGATTTTACAAATGTATGTAGCTTTGCCCGAGAGATTAATGAGCATAAATATTTAGTCATCAATGACATTTTCAATTACTTTTTATAGCTAAATCTTTTTAAGAGGTGCCCTGAGGATTGTCAAGGACTGTGGGACCTATGTTATGAGGAAAGATTTTTAGAAATATTTTGTAAGATAAAGATTATAAGTTTGGCTGGAGGACATATTTGATATAAATATAAACATTAGCATAAAATAATTAGCCTAGAAAAGGAAAAGAAAATTGAAAATTAAGCTAAAATAATTTTATTTTCCCCACAAGGATATCGGCTAACTTTTAAGTGACTAAAATGGCGTATCTTTATGTGAATTCTGATCATTGTCATAATAATAAATATAAGGATAAAGGAACTAAATGCTCTCAGTATTCTGAACTGGTCTATTTTTAGTCCATGGACTATTATGTTGCACTGTTAACTTGATGCTTTTTGGTGTCTTCTAGCCAGAATTGTTTAACTAGATTATTTCCTCTGTGGAATTGACACTGTTTTTGAGTGCTATTCAGTAGAATTAAATGGTTATTGTTAGAAACTTGTACATTATCGTAAATTTTATATTTTCTCTTGGTTCTATATTAATTCCACTGTGGATAACAACCAGAGAAAATAAATGCAGAAATATATAGTACAAAAAATTTTGAAGAAGATGAGTGCTTTGGGTTTAATTGTTTTTCACTGAAACCAGGTAGTGCTGGGGTTCAAATCTACTTAATTATTTTCTTCTCTTTTTTGTTGTTGTTATGTTCCCCTTTTTTTCATTTTGAATTTCTTCCTGTTTACATCATGCTAAGAATTTTTCTTCACCTCTTATTTTTATCACCAAGATTAAAAATATAACAAACCAAAATTAGTTTTCCGTGTCTCCTTGCTGCATTCTTCTGCATTGGGGAGTCAGGAGTGGGGGTCAGAGAAGAAGCATACTGTGAATATTTTAATACAAATTTTCTTGCATAGCATTTTAGACTACCTCAATTAACAGATTTTTTTTTTAATTTGTCTTTGACACATCCCCACTTAACTCTTTTTTAAAAGATAATAGTTTTTAAAAAGATACACCCTCAAATAAATACCTTCACTGTATGCTAACTTAGTCCAAGCTTTATTCTTAAAGCTGGAGTACAGTATGAATGCAGAATGGTCTCTGCCCTTGAGGAGCTTACACTCCAGTAGAATTAATTTTTTTTAAAGGTATACGGATGCACAAATCAGTACACTCTCTTCAAAGACTATCAGACTTTGAGAAGGACAGGTCCCATCCCACATCATTTTCCTTGGGTACATTTGGTTTTGTACTTTTATTTCTTTTTTTTTTTTAATTTAATTTTATTTTTTATACAGCAGGTTCTTATTCATTATCTATTTTATACATATTAGTGTATATATGTCAATCAGTACTTTTATTTCTTCATTTTGGAGATCTGTCCATGAATCTACCTCATTTCATAAGACTACTGCATAGTGTAGTGTAATAGTGAAGAGCAGGTCAGACTGCTGCATTCAAATCCTAGCTCCTCACTCACTAGCTCTGTAATTCTTATTTAAGGATATTACCGAGATGTTTTAATATCTTTAGTTAAAAAACTAAAATATGCACAGAAACTCAAAAATTTTTCTGATATTCACTGAAGTTTAAGATACATGATGGTTTGGCATATTCCAGCCATGGTGAGATTTTGAAATGGTGAACATATGGTATGTCTTGTATCTTGTTTACTAAAGGCTTGAGGCTAGTATAAGGGAGGATTCTTTCCATTTCATATTTATTAACAATTATTATGCATTTGTAACACTTTCAGGGAAGTGTTGCCTAACTAGAGGAACTACTCATTTCTACACCCAATTTAATTCTGGCTTAGGTGTGTTCTTCCTGTTCCTTCAAGCAAATGTAATATGCACCACCTCATTATTCGTACAAGTAGAACTTATTTCAGTCTTAGGTATTATATATATTTTGTCTGTTAGGTGGGGTTGAAATAGTGAGGAATTAAAGACCAAAAGGGGTAGTGTTAACATGAGGATATAGAATAAACGTACTTCATTTACTGGCAACAAGGCCTACAAATATCATAGGCGTCAGGAATGCAAACAAACATGTCTATAATATAGTGTGTATTTAAATTCATACCTATTTTGTTATGTTTCCTCACAGGAAGCTTACTAAGAAGCTAGTTTTACTAGTGAATTTGTATTTCTGCTAGTGACAGTGACACCCTTATTTTATTATTATTTTTGCTGAATAAATGTAACTTGGCAGCAGCTTTTGGCTCTAAGAATCTATTATGAATTATGGCAGTTTACCTCCTTACTTCAACACTGCCAGGAGGCTCTGGGTCTGGTTTTTGTTTGTTTTCCTCACAAAGATAACATTTTGAACTTCTGAAACATCTAAGGTAGTGATTTTGATCAAACATCAAGGTAAAGGATGTAAGGAATAATCCTTCAAGTGTTTGGTGGCTATATGGATGGATTGCATGGGAACGAGGAGAGGTATTCCTCATCTTGGGCTATAATTGCCCCTGGGATACCTCAGGGTTAAGAAGATAGTGTTTTCCCACAGGAATAAGTTACTGGAGTCCACATTTATTCCCAGGGATGCTCAAAGAAGCATAAAGTATGTTATGAAAGCAGAGGTACCACTAGTTTAGGATTCATTTTCTCTGGTTAAAACCACATTTTGAATTCTGTGTAAAGAACATACATGCTTGTTCAGCCAGGAACTGTCAGTTACATTTAACAGATTAAAAACACAGTTCTCTTGTATTTGGTTGCTACTAGAGTTGGCACCTAATATAATGTTTCATACATATTGGATATTCAGTAAATGTTATCTAAGACTAATATTACATCAAACAACTAAAACATTTAAATAGCAATTTTGTTTTGTTTGTGCTCTTTTAATTCAGAGGTTTTTTCTTTTATTTTTTGCAGGTAAAGTTGAATTTCAGTGCTCTTCCTTTTTCTATAAATATCTCTATAACAAATAGAGTAATTTCAAGGCACTGTTTTTGAATATTCTTATCAATGTTCATTCAGCTTCCCTTTCCATTGAAATGCATTTTGAGCACTTGCTGTGTTTCAGACCCTGTGCTTTGTACCGGGAAGATAGTGCTAATAAGACGTGGTCCCCGTGTTTGAGGGGAGAGAAGATGATGCTTAGAGAGAGGGTGTCTCTTACTCTGAAGCATTTTCAAAATCAAAATTAAAGAATGACCCAACATTTTCCTCCCTTGTCCTTTCATCTTCTCTGCCTTTTTCATAGCTAGAGAGCTGCTGTGCATTTGAGACCAAAGTGGTGCAGTTAAATCAATTTCTTTTCCTGCAGTGCTGTAGGGCCTTCTGGCTGACCTGCCATTGGGCTATTTTGCCCTTCATTAGAGAGCCACAAAAACAATTACCAAGCCAATTAGATTTGACTTTTAGAAAGGAATTTCCTAATATCCAAGAATTGGTAAGAGGCATGAATTGGTTATGCATAAGCATTCAGGTGGCCTTAGGGAAAGAGTAAAGGAGGTGAAGCTGTGTCATGGCTGTCAAGTAGGTAAAGCCATTGACAGGCAGGGCTCTCTTGACAAAATAGAATAACTAATGGTATGAGTTAGTTATAGTATGAACTGAAATATGAAAGCATGAATTTTAGACCTGAGAGTAACCAGTAGGAAAAAATGTGGATGTTTCTGTCCTGATATTAATCAAAGGTAAAAAATTAGGTGACATTTTGAGAAGAACAACACTTGAAACATCTGCTTAGTGGCCATGTAACATAAATAACGGTGTGTGGACTGTAAAGACATTTATTCAACATCTCCTTCCCACTTAAAAAGTCTCCTTTTCCCCCTCTTACTCAGTATATTTATGGAGTGCTTATATGGAAACAGAGTATAGGCAGGGTACCACAGACTGGGTAGCTTAACAAAAGTTTTCCTACAGTGTGAGGGTTAGGAGTTCAAGATTAAGATGCCGGCATGGTTGGTTTCTGGTGAAAGTCCTCTTCCTGGCCTGCAGATGACTGCCTTCTTGCTGTGTCCTCACATGGCCTTTCTTCTGTGTGTATAGAGAGCACTGGTGTCTCTTCCTCTGATCAGAACACCAGTTCTGTCAGCCTGCTCTTACGACCTCATTTCACCTTAATCACCTCCTTAAAAGCCCTGTCTCCCAAAACAGTCACACTGGGGATTAGTGCTTCAATATATGAAGCTGGGGGCAGGGGAGGAACAATTCAGTCCATAACAGGCAGCCTTCGTTTTGGACAATTTTGTTTACCTCAAGGTAAAGAAGGTTGTGTTTTTTCATAGGGACAAATTATTGAAGTCCACATTCCTGCCTGAGGATGCTCAAAGGAGCATATACGGTTAAATTCAAGTAGTTTTTTCTGGACCCAGGAATCCAGGATGATCCAAAATCCTTTGTCCCTTCCGGCCCTACTATAGAGCAATTCAGACCTTCTATATTTACTTTCCTTACTTTATGTGTTTACTCTATATACATTTTCTAACAATATACTGAGACATCCATGCTTGAATCAAGATGTCTGGCGAGTTTGGGAATTTTTTTTCTTTATCTTTGAAGGCACAGTTACGCTTCTCAAACTTTTTCGTCTCAGGACCCCTTTTATATACTCTTAAAAATTATTGTGGACCCCTAAGAGCTTTTGTTTGTGTGGGTTATGTCTCTAGATACTTACCATATCTGGATACTTAGAACACTGAGAGATTTTTTTAAATGTTTATTAACATATTTCATAATAACAATAAAAAGCCTTTTACATGTTAACATAAATAACGTTTTTAATAAAATAACTATTTCCAAAACAAAAATATTAGTGAGAGACATTATTTTACATTGTTGCAATTTGTTTTAATGTCTGGCGTGACAGAAGGCAACTGGATTTTCACATTTGCTTCTGTGTTCAGTCTGTTATATAAAGTGTCATGTAGCCTATGGAAAACTCCACTGTACACTCATGAGAGAATGGGCATGAAAACAGTAAATAACATCTGAATATGAAAATAGTTTTGACCTTGAAGACCAGCTGAAAGAGTATCAGAAATTCCCAGGGGTACCCATACCACATCTTGAGAACTGTTACTCTAAACGTTAAACCTGTCTTTTATAGAGACTGGGGTAGAATACCTTAGGAATCCACAGCAGGTAGAAAGTGGGGCTGTTGGAATTGGGCAGCAAGTTTCTTAAGACAGATCTAGGTCACAGGAAAAGGAAATGTTCTAGCCAGGCATATCTGACAAACCACACATCAGATGCCTTTGTTATTTGAGTATTCTACTGTCATTTATTTCATCCCCAGATGGTTCTAAACTAGGGAGGACACAGAATTATTTAAAATTTTTTAATTAGCTTTAAAAAATAATAACTGATTTTATCTATTTTCTGTTTATACCTGAAGGGTTTTCTTCTTTTTTATTATTAAAAAAGAAAAACAACTTTATTGTTATTTTTTGGTGGTTGCCAAGCCATGATGTTCCATTTGGCTCAATCATTTTACATTTATTAGTTCCTATCAGATCTATCCATTTATTGAAGTATAGTTGATTTACAATATTGTGTTAGTTTCAGGTGTGCAGCAAAGTGATTCAGTTTGTTTTATATATATATATTTCAGATTATTTTCCATTATAGGTTATTACAAGATACTGAATATAGTTCCCTGTGCTATACAGTAAATCCTTGTAATTAACCTATTTTATGTATAGTAGTGTGTATCTGTTAATCTCATACTCCTAATTTATCCCTCCCCCCCTCCCCCCTTTTCCCTTTTGGTGACCATAAACTTGTTTCCTATGTCTGTGAGCCTGTTTCTGTTTTGTAAATAGATTCATTAGTATTATTTTTTAGATTCCACATGTAAGTGAAATTATATAATACTTGCCTTTGTCTGTCTGACTTACTTCACTAAGTATGATTTTCTTTAGATCCATTCATGTTGCTGCAGATGGCAATATTTCATTCTTTTTTATGACTGAGTAATATATATACCCATATATATATATCCACCACATCTTCTTAAACCAGTTGTCTGTTGATGGGCACTTGGGTTTTCAACAAGCTGCCCCTCTTTCCCAAAACCCTCTCCCTCCAGCATACACATAATATGGAAATACCCTTTAACTTCTCAGTCCTTTGGTGATTTCTTAGACTTATCTTAATTTTGATGAATTAAAGTCCTACAAGGTTAAGTTTAATTATTTTTTTCTACTTGTCCTGATCTACTGAGTCCAGAATGATAGAAAATCCTTTGTCCCATGCCTGTCCCACCATAGAATGATTTAGACCTTTACGAGAACTAGAATCAACTCTCTTTTTTTCTCTGGGTTCTTTGGGGCCATGAATGACTAGGATTTGATCTACTTAAACTATCTTCCCCTTCAAAAAATATCTGTACCCACCATGTTCATAGCAGCATTATTTTCTGTAGCCAAGACATGGAAACAACCTAAATGTTCATCTGTGGATGAATGGATAAAGAAGTTGTGGGGTGTGTGTGTGTGTATGTACGTATATGTATATATGTATGTATATGTGTGTATATATAGACATGCACACACATGCAGTGGAATATTATTCAGCCATAAAAAGAGGAAATCCTACAATTTGCAACAACATGAATGGACCTAGAGGCTAAGTGAAATAAGTCAGGGAAAGACATATACTGTATGATCTCACTTATATATGGAATCTAAGAAAGAAAAAAAAACAAACCACACACAAACACACATCAAACTCATAGGAAAAGAAATCAGATTTGTGGTTGCCAGAGGTGCAGGGGAAGTTGGAGGAAAGTGAACAAAAGGTACAAACTTACAGTTATAAGGTAAATAAGTACTAGGGATATAATGTGCAACATGATGACTGTAGTTAAGACTGCTTTGTGATATACAGGAAAGTTGTTAAGAGAGTAGATCCTAAGAGTTCTCATCATGAGCAGAAATTTTTTTTTTTATTATATCTATATGATGTGATGGATGTTAAATAAACCTATTGTGGTAATCATTTCACAATATGTGTAAATCAAACCATCATACTGATACCTTAAATTTACACAGTGATGTATGTCAATTATTTCTCAATAATACTAGGGGAAAAAACTGTCTTCTCTTTCTCTACCCCCCGAATAAGACATACGGTGAACTGTGATGAAATACAGACACGGACATCCTGGCATGTGCATGTATGTTAAGCCAACTGAACTTAAAAGTTCTGTAAAACTTCTGTAAAAGTAGATGATATACCCACCCATCCTAACCCATCTATTTAAAGTACCTTGAAATATTTGTATACTTACTAACATTATAGAGAATTAGCCCTTCACTGTGTTCGTGTTTATAGTGTCAGGAATATTTTTGAACAGAAGACCTTTTATGGTTCCTTTGGGTTAGTGGACAAAAAATAATTGTGGAACAAAGGCCTGGAGTGTGGCATGTGAATGTGCAGTAATTGTTCAAATGAATAAGCCTCTCAGATTGGTCTTTGTATAATTAAAATCAGAGTACCGAAATGTTGTATATTCCTGATTCTTGGTGTTACATTTTTTAAAGTCAAAGAAAATAAAATCCCTCCCTCTTTCCCCATTTCTAGGCAACCACTGATCTGTTTTCTCTCACTATAGATTAGCTTACATTTTCTAGAATTTTACGTAAATGGAATTATATAGATTTTACATAAATGGAATCATATACTATTGTTTTTGGCCTGGCTTCTTTCACTCAGCATAATTTTTTTATTTTGAGACTCATCTAAATAATATCAGTAGTTCCCCCCCCCCCTTTTTTTTGCTTTTTTTTAATTGCTGAATAGTATTCCATTATATGGATAAATCATAATTTGTTTATCCATTCACCTCTTAATGGACATTTGTTTCCAGTTTTGGATTATTATAAATCTCCTGTGATCATTCAAGTACAAGTCTTTGTGTAGACATTTGTTTTTGTTTCTCTTGGGTAAATACCTAGGATATGATTGGTTGGGTCATCTAGTAGCTGTATGTTTCAGCTTTTTAAGAAACTGCCAACTGTTTTCCATACTGGTTTTACCACTTCACATTTCCATCAGCAGTGTATGATAATGCTTATTCTTCACATCCCTGCCAAAATTTGGTATGATTAGTCTTTTTAATTTTAGCCAATCCAAATGGGTGTATAATGGTATCTCTTTGGTTTTAATTGGCATTTCCCTGATGACTACTGATGTTAAGCATGTTTTCATGTGTTTTTTTGGCCATTAGTTCATTTTCTTTTGTGAAGTGGCTCTTCAAATCTTCTGCCCGCTATTTTGAGTTGTAAGAGTTCTTTATGTATTCTGGATACTAGTTTATGCAAAGATACAAATATATTGTGTACTATATGTAACATATGTATCATATGTATTGTACAAACATATATAATAGTTCCACATATATAAAAACACTAAAGACTATCATTTTCTGGTCTCTATAGTTTTTTGTTAAGAAATCCATGGTATTTGAATTGTTGTTATCCTATATGTAATATGTCACTTTTTTTTTTCCTAGCTGGTTTCAAGTTTTCCTTTACTTTTGATTCTTAGGAATTCAACTGTGTCTTGGCTTGGTTTTCTTTGGACTTAGTCTTTTTTGATGTTCATTGAACTTCATGAATCTGTAAATTTGTGTCTTTCACCATATTTACAAAGTTTTGGACCATTGTTTCTTTGGATAATATTTTTGCCCAAGTATTTTATTTTTTTCCTGTAATTCTGGGACTCCAATTACATATGTGTTTTTAGTTCTTTTGATATTTCCTAACGGTATTTGAGGCACTGCTTATTTTTTCTCAATCATTCTCTCTCTGTTCTTCAAATTGAATGATTTCTGTTTATCTTTAGGAAATGTTTACTGTCTGCTATGAGAATCATAATTAAAATTGACCTTCAGTTGAGCTTCTAATCCCCTGAAAAATAGCTGGAGTTAACAGCTGCAGCGAAACTAGGTTCAATGAATAAATCTAAACTATAACTTTAAAAAAAATCCTATGCAGTATGATTTGTTGTAAACTTTGTTGTTAATTGAAATGCATTTTTAAGCAAATTGGCCAAATTGTGAGGTACAGGGGTATCATTTCCTATATTGGTACTCTTATCATCCAGCACACTGAGTTCTATGTCCCAACAAGCTTCAGTGCAGTTATTTTTTCCCAATGATGACCGTATGTTACATCTAGTCTTTGTAAGAAGATGGAAAAGTAGTAAAATGTGTTAGAAATATTTGCATCAAAAAACAAATTTTAAAAATTAGTAAAGTTTCATCACTTAGCCAGAAAACGCCTATATTAGTAATTATACAGATTCTCTCATCTCAGTGATCGTGTTTTACTGTACCAGGATTCAACTAGTACTACAGGGAAAAAAGGAGACACACACAGATACATTTTCTCAAAAAATCAACTACAAGGATGACATGAGAAATTTCTCCAAAAATATAATTTTTCAATACATATCGATCTCTGTTTTGTCTGAGATCAGGATGAAACCATGCTGCTCAGTCTTGAACTGTCAGCTGGTCTCTTCCTTTCAGTGACTTTTAGTCTTCTGGTTTGGTCTTAAAGTCTTGAGAATTCATTTTATTGTAAATAGTAAAAACTGATTAAAAAAATTATTCTCTTCGTTCTTTTTAAAGGAAAGAAGGATATCTAGATTAGCGTAATAACTTGTAGCATCTTGTAGACTTGTTATTTTAGTTGATGAGTGCTTGGACAATGTTAAGATGTTGTATTACCTAGAAAGGACTCATTAAAAAAAAAAAAAAATGTCTCCCACAGTGCAAGAACACATGACTTCTCTGAGGTTGCTTAACCATTTCCGTTAAGTCTGAGAAAGTGGTTGTTTTCAAAATCACCCAGCTGAAATTTGGGTAGAACTAAACTTAGCTGAACAGTTCTGTGGGTTAAGCTCACTTATTGTTTCACTTCCACCTTCCTGTAGAAAAGTTAAAGTTTAAAAATTAAAAAAAGAAATCTCCTTGGTTCCAGTCATTTTTGCTAATCAGCTAAATGACTTTAGACAAAAGTTCATTGTTTTATCTGTAAAACATAGTAGGCTTAGAGGATCTCTAAAAAAGCTTCTGTTTTTCTGAAATAGCAAACGATAAAGTTTCAGTAAAATGAGCATGCATTGTTTTATATTTGGATAATTTCATAATCATAATGGGCAGGGGGAGGGAGGGAGTTCAACTTACTGCCCATAATGGAATAGTAATACAGTGAATGCAGTTGGACAAAATCAAACAGCACTCTTTGAGTACCTACTAAGTGCTGGCTCAGAGAACTGTGGAACCACAGTGCCATTGTCTGACACATTGTTGTGTTAATCTCTGAGGCCATCCTGAACCTCAGCTCTTCAGCTCTGATCTAGAGGTGGCTCTGTGATCACCCTTGCCCAACTCCAGAGGCTGTGAAGACATGCAACATGTCCCTGGCACAAGGAGTCTGGTTTGACACTCCTCGGCTACTTTAAGTTGTGTCACGTGGTGCTGAAGGGTTTAGCTACTGCAGTTCAGAAAAATGTGAGTTTGGAACTCAGTGCCACTTCCTAGCAAGTTCTTCACCTCCCTGACACTTCTTCATCCATAGAATGTTGTGGGGATTAAATTAAATGAGATGACACATGTAAAATGTTGATTACATAATACAGAAAACTAATAATTATTGAGCACTTACTGTGTGCTAGGCTCTGTTCTAAATGTTTTACACGTATCTCATTTAATTCTCACAACTCAGTGAGATAGATACTGTTATTATCTCCATTTTACAAATAAGCAAACTGAGCTTGGAAAGATGAAGTAACTTGCTCAAGGTTACACAGGAAATGGCAGAGCAGTCTGGATCCAGAGACATTCTTAACTACTCCGCTGTGTTCAGCCCATTGCTAGCATGTGCTAAACCCCTCAGTGAATGTTGAGTTTTATCATCATCATTATTGGTGGTGGTGTTAGAATGGTGGGTGGTGATTGTGAACTTGGTTTTACTTTTTTCAGTGTCTAACCTGGTCCTGTTCTGGGACACCAGGCAGAGCAGCCTCACATCCACTGATGAGGGAGTGAGAAACTATGAAGTCAGGTACATCAAGGCCCTTGGGCTTTGGAAGAAAAGACCACAGCTGCACACAGGAGTTTTGTATAAAGAATGTGAAGTGTTCTGAATACCCAGTGTTCCATTCTCTCCTTATGTGTCTGAGTTGAAATCTAAAATAACCATGAGGCCCTGCATATGTTCCATTTCAAAGATGCCAGAGAATCGTAGAACTAGTATGTACAGTATAATCTTAATTTTGTTTTAGGAGGATAAATTAGTCTATAAGAATAGTACATCCAAAACATGAATAGTATACTATGTGGATGCTGGGTAAATTAGTCATCTTTTGCTGCATAATAGATCACAGAACTTAATGGCTTAAAACAGCAACCATGTATTTGCTCGTGATGTTGTATGTCAGCAATTTGTGCTGGGCTCAGCTGGATGTTTCTTCCACCGTTCTTGCCTGAGGTTACTTGTAGCAGCCATCATCTGGAGCTTAATTTGGAGCTGGAAGATTCACTCCCATATCTGGCAGTTAGTACTGTCTGTTGGCTGGGCTTGTTTTTCCATGTGGTTCCTCACCCACAAGGAGGCTAGCTCAAATTGCTTCTAATGGGGCTCCCAGGTCAGCAAAAGAGAAATAGTGAAAGCTACAAGGTCTCTTAAAACCTGGGATTGGAAATTTTACAGTGTTGCTTCTGCTGCATTCCATTGCTTAAAGCAAGTTACAAGGCCAGTACAGATTTAAGGGTTGGAGATACAGACTCCGATTTCTAATAGGAGGTCCCATGAGAGATTAATAGCAAATTCTATCCTGGTATCCAGGTTTGTCGATTTCACTATCTAGGGCCATTTCTAAGACACCTCAACAGTGTTGACAATTTTTCATTAATTTAATAAATTAAATTGATATTAAAACATGATCTGTACATGTTGGAAGGTGTTTCCTGTTTTCTATGTATAAAAAGTAGAAAATATAAATAATAAAAACACCCAGTATACCTATAACTCCACCTTTCAGATATAACCACTAACATTTTTATTTACAGTGTGTCCAGCAAGATGAATGTTCATTTAAAATTCTATAACCTGCCTCTTAATACTATATTTTGAACACCTTTTCAAAGGTGTTCAACGGTGTAAAATAGATGTAAATAATTTTTATGTATGCATAATACTTTATTGGGTGTGAATACACCTATCCCCTGATGTTACACATATAGGTTTTTTCCTTTTTCTTGCTATGTAAACAAAACTACTGTAAACACTCGTATACATATGAGTCTGTGCAGTTACTCTTAGGAGAAATTCCTCTTGTGGAGTTACTTGTTCAAAGAATGTATTTTAGGCTTTTGACGTGTATTGATGAGACATGATTTTTAAAATTACCTGGTTTAAACTCACTAATGAGTATAACATTGCAGAGCTAGGTTCTTAAGTGTTATAGTAAAATTGTTCTTTAGACGTTCACAAGTAGATGCATACATTATAGTTTGTGTTTGGGGAAACAAATGTGTGCTCTTGACTGTCAGGATGAACTCCTAGGTGTGAGCCTTAGACTTATATCAGCTTCCCTTTAACATGATCTCAAACATAATGAATAATTTTTAAAACCTTGTTAAAAATGGAAACCATAAAGAAAACTACATTCCTTTAGCATTTCAAGTCAAAATGTGTAAACTTAGTTGCTAATAACATCTTATCAGCTAAAGCTTTTATTTTGCATGTGGGTCCACTGATTAGAGTTCTACTTCCATCTTCTTCCATACGTATGTGCTACCCGTGATACATCTGTCATTTCCAGGTACTTTTTTTTTTTTTTCAAGTGGTTTGAGAACTTAAACACTTTGGAGCCTGGGGTAAACATTTTTCTAGGACACCCTCTCGCCCAATCTTTTTTGTTTTTCTTGGCTAATACTTAATTTGGCAGCAGTGTTAATTTTGGGGACTCGCCTTTGTAGGGTCTTTCTGGTGCATAGCTCAGTTTTCATAGGAACAATTTTCTTTTTGTATTTTTTTCATTTAATGCAATACTTAATTATTGCATAACTGTAATTATAATGTTAACTAGCATAAACTGACTTGCGAGCAGACACTAATTCTTGGTGTCTGCTTTGGTGGGGGAATAAGTGCTTGAACCTTCTAGAGAGTAGCCCTTTAGTTGGAGATATTCAGTGGGCACTTGGCATCAGAAAATGTTGCACAGAGGGAATGGGGAACGTTGCTAATTTGGAGTTTTATTAAGTGGGCATAGGTTAAAAGAACATATACCTTGTTTGTTGAGGTAGAAAATGTCCTTCCTTTACTGAAGAAAATGACTCCTCCCTCATTTTTTAAATCTTGTTTTACAGTTAAGGTTTGTATTAAACTTCAGGTGTTTATTTGTTCCTCTTGTTGATCCTTTACATTAAATTCTATATCTGAAGCATTTCACGGTGGGATTCTTTATGTGCTATGGCTCTTGTTTCTGTTTGGTACTCTCCTTGGTCTTTGGCATTCTCTGGCAAAACACCTCCTTTTCATTTTAAATGTTCTCCTTGATATTTAAAATAATGTACTTCATAGCTGCAACATTAAACTAGCAAGTAGTTCATCTTCTTTACTCCTTCCCTGTAGCAATGAAATGTTGATTTTTGCTCATAGGACCACAAAACTGCACAGAAAAATAGCAGCTGTGATTAGACTCAGTAAATATAATGCAGTGTAGAATTTGAAAGTGGTAGAAAATTTATGGACTGAATGTTTTAGTTTGGTAAAGTAAAATCAGTGTCTGTGTAATGCTGCCTTTTAGGTTATTTCAGTCAGAAAATGTTGGGCATTATATAAGTTTAAATTGCCTTCTTACAAATTGTAGCTGTCATTGGATATCTGAGTTTTATTGTGTAAGTGCAATTATAGCAAATGAGTGTGGCCTTTAGATACACTTAATCCCTAGGGATATTTTGGGAAGAGTTGTAGTGTCTTTACAATCAAGGCAACCATTTGACAAATGTCTTAGGAGTCAGATGACTTAAAATGTAAAACCTGTGTATTAAAATCTCTGAGAATCAGATACAATTATCTGAAGTTATCCTGTTCCACACTGGCTGATGTCCTCTATGGACATTGCTGTTGCTGAGCCTAAAAGACATCAAGAGGTCAGAGTTGTTGCTTATGCTGTCATTTGATATTTATGGTATAGAAGACAAAATGAGGTTTCCAGACTCTTCTTCTTTTATGAATTTATTTACTGATAGGTGCCAGGAGTGACATTTACGCATCATATTTTATAATAAAAGATGTGAGGGGGGAAATTATACTGATGGCTCTTAAAGAGAAATACTAGTGTGCTTGGCTGAAAAGTAGAAGATACATTTATTTGCTTATGATTTTGAAATTCCTACCCTAATTATGTAATATGTTAGCAATAAACTATTAACGTAGCACTAAATAATTTGCATAGTGTTATGACCCACTTACCTTATTTGACCCTTAGGATAAAGCAGACAGGGAAGTTGTTATTCGCATTTTAACAAGGAGGAAAGTGAGGTTCCAATAAGTGGTGGAGCCACAGCTAGAACCCCCAGCTTCTCTTCACTATACTTTATGCCTCCTAAACCATAATTGATTTAAATTATATGCTGGCTTTGAGGAGTGAAGAGGAAATGTAGTCTGTAGAATCAATGTCCAGTAAAAATGAAGTGCAGTGACTCAGAGCTCATAATCACTGAAGTACTACTAAACCTAGCCTCATAACAGGTGTTAGAGAAGGACTTCCTTAACCTCATAGCTAGCATATTAATCCTGTCTTATGCCAAGCTTCAGTAAACCTGGGTTTAGCTCTCAAAGAGTTTATGAACGGACATGGATGTAATTTTCTTTAATACTTCATTTTAATGTGTTGGGTACTGCTGCTTTGATTTCAGCATTTATTGCAGCCTTCTTCCCTGCTAGGTACCAGGCATACAAAGATGAATGAGGTAAGAGCCCCTCCCTGGAGCAATTATCTAAGTGTGAAGCAAAATTTAAAATTATAGTTCACTTACGCAGAAATTCTCCTCTCTATAGGATAAACGAGGCCTTGAAAATTTTCTAAACCTTCTCGTCCTCAACCTGTAATTCTTTGCTAAGCAAAAATTTACCAGGATTAAAATGTATTTTAGAAAGTATATGGAACAGGTTTTGGAACTTAGTATTGCATCCTAAATGTGAGAGGCTATGTAAGCATGTAGTGTGCACAACTTCCATTTTCCAGGTTTGAGAGGCTGCCAGTGGTGTGTAGTGTGGAGAGGCTGCAGTGACTCATCACTGGGGAATGATTGTTTGGATCTCTCGCTGTAGCCTCTGTAGAACATTGGCAGGGCAGCCAGCATAATTAACACTACACAGTCTAATAATAAATAAAACGTTATGGACAATGGCTACCAAGAAGCAAGCCTGCACTGGATAATCTTCCAAGTTGGCAGGATTACTTTAGAGAGATGACCAGATAATGTCAGGTTTACTATAAATCAAGCTGCTTTTCCTAGATTGTCCATGGAGTTACCGTTGAGGGGGCAAAGAATATCATCTGTGGAAGTCTCACTGGGTTAATTTTTTCAGGGCTCATTTAAGCATTTTATTATTGCAGTCCTTCTAACCTTTTCATCCTAAGAGAACAGTTAGGCATCTTAGTTTTTATACTATTTTAAAATAGTGTACTATTTTAGGGAGGGTAGTGGAAGAGGTCAGAGTAGGACATTTGTTGAATTGATTTTAAAAAGCTGAAAGAAACTAGGGATTTGAAAAGATTACATTGGACTAGTGTATTAAAGAGGGAGAAAAGAGAGGCCTTTGGGCTAAGGAGAGTGGAGAGGTTGGGATACGGGTACGAAGATGAAGTGGCCACACCAGCCATGCGTGTTTGAGAGAAACTGAGATGTTTGCAACATGTGATGGTCTCACATATGGGTCAGAGGCAGAGCAGGCACTGTGCATGGTGTCTGTGTGTCCTTTCAGGATTTGAGGAAGCATCGCTTAGAGCCAAGGACTGACTTAGTTTATATAGAGGTTTGGCCATTGGGTCACTGAGATTCAGAACAAAGGTGCTAGCTATGAAGATTCCTTTCACATAACTGTAACCTGAACTACTGCAGGATGGTTATATTTCTGCATAATGAGACCCAGAGTTGTGATTACCCTAAATGAAGTGAGCACTTTAAAGCAAATGCTTAAAAATGAGGCCAGTTTTTTTTTTCTTTTGCATTTTCCTATTGAGAAGTACTCAGTTAAAATTTTAAATGGAAACTTAAAATAAAAAGGGATTTCCCTTTTTAAGAAAAAATGTACAAAAATCTAAATACAGAAATAGTTAAGTATAGTTTTTTGCTTAAGAATATTTTACTTTTGAAGAGATCATAAGAGGTTTCCTTTAAATAGTACCTCTCTAATCCATTTTAAATACTAGGATTTACCACTGTGCCCCCGCCTCAAAGAAAAAAAATTCCCTAGTTTTTTATTTAAGAGGAAGGGTAGAACATATGTTTTTTCTAAATTTGGGTATAGCTAGCATTATCACTGGCTAAATGGTTTTGTGTTTGCCAGGTCTTCTTGAAAGAGGGACAGAGATGTAAGACTGTTGGGCTCTCTGCCTGTAGCTTAGGAGCTAGTTCTGATCTGTCTCTGTAATGCAACTAGACTTTTGAGGAGGAGTAGAATTTCGTCTTGGAGATCCACCAGGACTTGATATATGTGGATTTTTAGGCCAGTTTCTGGGAAAATATGATTTAGAGCCAATAACACTGGTTTCTTGCCCTCCACCAGCATGTTTTGTTTAATTTTCTATTGTTTCTCTGTTTTCTATTTCATTGATTTCTGCCCTTTATTATTTCTCCTTCTTACTTACGTTTAATTTGCTATTCTTTGCTAGCTTCTTAGGGTGGAAACTTAGATCATTGATTTTAAACCTTTTTCTTTTTCTTTTTTTTTTTTAACATCTTTATTGGAGTATAATTGCTTTACAATGGTGTGTTAGTTTCTGCTGTATAACAAAGTGAATCAACTATACATATACATATATCCCAATAGCCCCTCCCTCTTGCGCCTCCCTCCCACCCTCCCTATCCCACCCCTCTAGGTGGTCACAAAGCACCAAGCTGATCTCCCTGTGCTATGCGGCTGCTTCCCACTACCTATCTATTTTATATTTGGCAGTGTATATATGTCCATGCCACTCTCTCACTTCATCCCAGCTTTCCCTTCCCCCTCCCTGTGTCCTCAAGTCCATTCTCTACATCTGTGTCTTTATTCTTCTCCTGCCCCTAGGTTCTTCAGAACCATATATATATATATATATATATATATTTTTTTTTTTTTTTTTTTTTAGGTTCCATATATATGTGTTAGCATACAGTATTTGTTTTTCTCTTCCTGATTTACTTCACTCTGTATGACAGACTCTAGGTCCATCCACCTCACTGCAAATAACTCAATTTCGTTTCTTTTTATGGCTGAGTAATATTCCATTGTATATAGGTGCCACATCTTCTTTATCCATTCATCTGTCGATGGACACTTAGGTTGCTTCCATGTCCTGGCTATTGTAAGTCGAGCTGCAGTGAACATTGTGGTACATGACTCTTTCTGAATTATAGTTTTCTCAGGGTATATGCCCAGTAGTGGGATTGCTGGGTCATATGGTAGTTCTATTTTTAGTTTTTTAAGGAACCTCCATACTCTTCTCCATAGTGGCTGTATCAATTTAGATTCCCACCAACAGTGCAAGAGGATTCCCTTTTCTTCACACCTTCTCCAGCATTTATTGTTTGTAGATTTTTGGATGGTGGCCATTCCGACCGGTGTGAGGTGATACCTCATTGTAGTTTTTTTTGTTTTTTGTTTTTTATTTTTCTCATTGTAGTTTTGATTTGCATTTCTCTAATGATTAGTGATGTTGAACATACTTTCATGTGTTTGTTAGCAATCTGTATATCTTCTTTGGAGAAATGTCTATTTAGGTCTTCTGACCATTTTTGGATTGGGTTGTTTGTTTTTCTGATATTGAGCTGCATGTGCTGCTTGTATATTTTGGAGATTAATCCTTTGTCAGTTGCTTCATTTGCAAATATTTTCTGCCATTCTGAGGGTTGTCTTTTTGTCTTGTTTATGGTTTCCCTTGCTGTGCAAAATCTTTTAAGTTTCATTAGGTCCCATTTGTTTATTTTTGTTTTTACTTCCATTTCTCTAGGGGTCAAAAAGGATCTTGCTGTGATTTATGTCATAGAGTATTCTGCCTATATTTTGCTCTAAGAGTTTTATAGTGCCTGGCCTTACATTTAGGTCTTTAATCCATTTTGAGTTTATTTTTGTGTATTGTGTTAGGGAGTGTTCTAATTTCATTCTTTTACATGTAGCTGTACAGTTTTCCCAGCACCACTTATTGAAGAGGCTGTCATTTCTCCATTGTATATTCTTGCCTCCTTAATCAAAAATAAGGTGACCATATGTGCGTGGGTTTACCTCTGAGCTTTCTATCCTGTTCCATTGATCTATATTTCTGTTTTGGTGCCAGTAACATACTGTCTTGATTACTGTAGCTATGTGGTATAGTCTGAAGTCCTGGAGCGTGATTCCTCTAGCTCCATTTTTCTTTCTCAAGATTGCTTTGGCTTTTCTGGGTCTTTGTGTTTCCAAACGGATTGTGAAATTTTTTGTTCTAGCTCTGTGAAAAATACCATTGGTAGTTTGATAGGGATTGCACTGAATCTGTAGTTTGCTTTGGGTATTATAGTCATTTTCACAATGTTGATTCTTCCAATCCAAGAACATGGTATATCTCTCCATCTGTTTGTATCATCTTTAATTTCTTTCATCAGTGTCTTATAGCTTTCTGCATACAGGTCTTTTGTCTCCTTAGGTGGGTTTATTCCTAGGTATTTTATTCTTTTTGTTGCAATGGTAAATGAGAGTGTTTCCTTAATTTCTCTTTCAGATTTTTCGTCATTAGTGTATAGGAATGCAAGAGATTTCTGTGCATTAATTTTGTATCCTGCTACTTTACCAAATTCATTGATTAGCTCTAGTAGTTTTCTGGTAACATCTTTAGGATTCTCTATGTATAGTATCATGTCATCTGGAAACAGTGACAGCTTTACTTCTTCTTTTCTGATTTGGATTCCTTTTATTTCTTTTTCTTCTCTGATTGCTGTGGCTAAAACTTCCAAAACAGTGTTGAATAATAATGGTGAGAGTGGGCAACCTTGTCTTGTTCCTGATCCTAGTGGAAATGGTTTCAGTTTTTCACCGTTGAGGACGATGTTGGCTGTGAGTTTGTCATATATGGCCTTTATTATGTTGAGGTAAGTTCCCTGTATGCCTGCTTTCTGGAGGGTTTTTATCATAAATGGGTGTTGAATTTTGTCGAAAGCTTTTTCTGCATCTATTTAGATGATCATATGGTTTTTATTCTTCAATTTGTTAATATGGTGTATCACATTGATTGATTTGTGTATATTGAAGAATCCTTGCATTCCTAGGATAAACCCCACTTGATCATGGTGTGTGATCCTTTTAATATGGTGTTGGATTCTTTTTGCTAGTATTTTGTTGAGGATTTTTGCATCTATGTTCATCAGTGATATTGGCCTGTAGTTTTCTTTCTTTGTGACATCTTTGTCTGGTTTTGGCATCAGAGTGATGGTGACCTTGTAGAATGAGTTTGGGAGTGTTCCTCCCTCAGCTCTATTTTGGAAGAGTTTGAGAAGGATGGGAGTTAGCTCTTCTCTAAATGTTTGATAGAATTCGCCTGTGAAGCCATCTGGTCCTGGGCTTTTGTTTGTTGGGAGATTGTAAATCACAGTCACAATTTCAGTGCTTGTGATTCATCTGTTTATATTTTCTATTTCTTCCTGGTTCAGTCTCTGAAGGTTGTGCTTTTCTAAGAATTTGTCCATTTCTTCCAGGTTGTCCATTTTATTGGGATATACTTGCTTGTAGTAATCTCTCATGATCCTTTGTATTTCTGCCGTGTCAGTTGTTACTTCTCCTTTTTGATTTCTAATTCTATTGATTTGAGTCTTGTCCCCTTTTACTTGATGAGTCTGGCTAATGGTTTGTCAATTTTGTTTATCTTCTCAAAGAACCAGCTTTTAGTTTTATTGATCTTTGCTATCGTTTCCTTCATTTCTTTTTCATTTATTTCTGCTCTGATCTTTATGATTTCTTTCCTTCTGCTAACTTTGGGGTTTTTTTGTTTTTCTTTCTCTAATTGCTTTAGGTGTAAGGTTAGGTTGTTTATTTGAGATGTTTGTTTTTTCTTGAGGTAGGATTGTATTGCTATAAACTTCCCTCTTAGAGCTGCTTTTGCTGCATCCCATAGGTTTTGGATCATCGTGTTTTCATTTTCCTTTGTTTCTAGGGATTTTTTGATTTCCTCTTTGATTTCTTCAGTGATTTCTTGGCTATTTAAGTAGTATATTGTTTAGCCTCCATGTGTTTATATTTTTTACAGATTTTTTCCTGTAATTGATATCTAGTCTCACAGCATTGTGGTCGGAAAAGATACTTGATACGATTTCAATTTTCTTAAATTTATCAAGACTTGATTTGTGACCCAAGATATGAACTATCCTGGAGAATGTTCCATGAGCACTTGAGAAGAAAGTGTATTCTGTTGTTTTTGGATGGAATGCCCTTAAATATCAATTAAGTCCATCTTGTTTAATGTATCATTTAAATCTTGTGTTTCCTTATTTATTTTCATTTTGGATGATCTGTCCATTGGTGAAACTGGGGTATTAAAGCCCCCTACTATGATTGTGTTACTGTTGATTTCCCCTTTTATGGCTGTTAGCATTTGCCTTATGTATTGAGGTGCTCCTATGCTGGGTGCATAAGTATTTTAAATTGTTATATCTTATTCTTGGATTGATCCCTTGATCATTATGTAGTGTCCTTCTTTGTCTCTTGTAATAGTCTTTATTTTAAAGTCTGTTTGGGCTTCCCTGGTGGCGCAGTGGTTGAGAATCTGCCTGCCAATGCAGCGGACACGGGTTCGAGCCCTGGTCTGGGAAGATCCCACATGCCGCGGAGCAGCTGGGCCCGTGAGCCACAATTACTGAACCTGCGCGTCTGGAGCCTGTGCTCCACAACAAGAGAGGCCGCGATAGTGAGAGGCCCGTGCACCGCGATGAAGAGTGGCCCTCGCTTGGCCCAACTAGAGAAAGTCCTCGCACAGAAACGAAGACCCAACACAGCCATAAATAAATAAATAAATAAATAAATAAATAAATTTAAAGTCTGTTTTGTCTGATATGAGAATTGCTACTCCAGCTTTCTTTTGATTTTCATTTGCATGGAATATCTTTTTCCATCCCCTCACTTTCAGTCTGTATGTGTCCCTAGGTCTGCAGTGGGTCTCTTGTAGACAGCATATATATGGGTCTTGTTTTTGTATTCATTCATCCAGTCTGTGTCTTTTGGTGGGAGCATTTAATCCATTTACATTAAAGGTAATTATCGATATGTATGTTCCTATTACCATTTTCTTAATTGTTTTGGGTTTCTTATTGTAGGTCTTTTCCTTGTCTTGTGTTTCCTGCCTAGAGAAGTTCCTTTAGCATTTGTTGTAAAGCTGGTTTTGGCGGTGCTGAATTCTCTTAGCTTTTGCTTGTCTGTAAAGGTTTTAATTTCTCCTTTGAATCTGAATGAGTTCCTTGCTGGGTAGAGTAATCTTGGTTGTAGGTTTTTCCCTTTCATCACTTTAAATATGTCTTGCCACTCCCTTCTGGCTTGCAGTTTCTGCTGAAAGACCAGCTGTTAACCTTATGGGGATTGTATGTTACTTGTTGTTTTTCCCTTGCTGCTTTTAATATTTTTTCTTTGTGTTTAATTTTTGACAGTTTGATTAATACATGTCTTGGCATGTTTCTCCTTGGATTTATCCTATATGGGGCTCTCTGTGCTTCCTGGACTTGATTGACTATTTCCTTTCCCATATTAGGAAAGTTTTCCACTATAATCTCTTCAAATATTTTCTCAGTCCCTTTCTTTTTCTCTTCTTCTTCTGGGACCCCTATAATTCGAATGTTGGTGCGTTTAATGTTGTTCCAGAGGTCTCTAAGACTGTCCTCAAGTCTTTTCATTCTTTTTTCTTTATTCTGCTCTGCAGTAGTCATTTCCACTCTTTTCTCTTCCAGGTCACTTATCCGTTCTTCTATCTCAGTTATTCTGCTATTGATTCCTTGTAGAGAATTTTTTATTTAATTTATTGTGTTGTTCATCATCGTTTGTTTGCTCTTTAGTTCTTCTAGGTCCTTCTTAAACGTTTCTTGTATTTTCTCCATTCTATTTCCAAGGTTTTGGATCATCTTTACTGTCATTACTCTTAATTCTTTTTCTTGACTGCCTATTTCTTCTTCATTTGTTTGGTTTTGTGGGTTTTTACCTTCCTCCTTCATCTGCTGTGTTTCTTTGTCTTCTCATTTTGCTTAAGTTACTGTGTTTGGGGTCTCCTTTTCGCAGACTGCAGGTTCATAGTTCCCATTGTTTTTGGTGTCTGCCCCCAGTGGCTAAGGTTGGTTCCATGGCTTGTGTAGGCTTCCTGGTGGAGGGGACTAGTGCCTGTGTTCTGGTGCATGAGCCTAGATCTTGTCTTTCTGGTGGGTAGGACTGCAACTGGTGGTGTGTTTTGGGGTGTCTGTGACCTTATTATGATTTTAGGCAGCCTCTCTGCTAATGGGTGGGGTTGTGTTCCTGTCTTGCTAGTTGTTTGGCATAGGGTGTCCAGCACTGTAGCTTGCTGGTTGTTGAGTGGAGCTTTGTCTTAGAATTGAGATGGAGATCTCTGTGAGAGCTTTTGCCGTTTGATATTATGTAGAGCCAGGAGGTCTCTGGTGGGCCAATGTCCTGAACTTGGCTCTCCCACCTCAAAGGCACAGCCCTGACACCCCGCCAGAGCACGAAGGCCCTGTCAGCCACAAGGCTCAGAAGAAAAGGAAGGGTGGGAGGGAGGGAGGAAGGAAGGAAGGAAGGAAATAAACAGAAATAGTAAAGTTAAGAAATTTAAAATATTACTAAAAATTAAAAAACTAGAAAGTAATAAAAAAAATAGAAAAAAGAAAGAAAGAAGAGAGGAACCAAACCAAAAAACAAATCCACCAATGATAACAAGCAGTAAAAACTATACTAAAAAAAAAAAGACGGACAGACAGAACCCTAGGACAAATGGTAAAAGGAAAGCTATACAGACAAAATCACACAAAGAAGCATACACATAGACACTCACAAAAAGAGAAAAAGGAAAAAAATATATATCTATATGTAGAAAAATAAAATAAAATAAAATAAAATAAAGGAAGAGAGCAACCAAATCAATAAACAAATCTACCAATGATAATAAACTCGAAATACTAAACTAAGATAAACATAAAACCAGAAACTAGTCAGTCACATACAGCAAACCCCAAGTCTACAGTTGCTCCCAAAGTCCACCGCCTCGATTTTGGGATGATTCGTTTTCTATTCAGGTATTCCACAGATGCAGGGTACATCAAGTTGATTGTGAAGATTTAATCCGCTGCTCCTGAGGCTGCATGGAGAGATTTCCCTTTCTCTTCTTTGTTCACACAGCTCCTGGGGTTCAGCTTTGGATTGGCCCCGCCTCTGCGTGTAGGTCACCTGAGGGTGTCTGTTCCCGCCCAGACAGGATGGGGTTAAAGGGGCAGCTGATTAGGGGGCTCTGGCTCACTCAGGCTGGGAGGAGGGAGGGGTACTGAATGTGGTGTGAGCCTGCGGCAGCAGAGGCCAGCATAACGTTGCAGCAGCCTGAGGCGCACCATGTGTTCTCCTGGGGAAGTTGTCCCTGGATCACGGGACCCTGCCAGTGGCGGGCTGCACAGGCTCCCGGGAGTGGAGGTGTGGATAGTGACCTGTGCTTACACACAGGCTTCTTGGTGGCTGCAGCAGCAGCCTTAGCGTTTCATGCCCGTCTCTGGTGTCTGCGCTGATAGCCGCAGCTCGCGCCCGTCCCTGGAGCTCATTTAGGCGGTGCTCTGTGTCCCCTCTCCTCACGCACCCTGAAACAACTGTCTCTTGCCTCTCAGGCAGTTCCAGACTTTTTCCTGGACTCCCTCCCAGCTAGCTGTGGCGCACTAGCCCCCTTCAGGCTGTGTTCATGCAGCCAACCCCAGTCCTCTCCCTGGGATCTGACCTCTGAAGCCAGAGCCTCAGCTCCCAGACCCCACCCATCCCGGCGGGTGAGCAGACAAGCCTCTCAGGCTGGTGAGTGCTGGTTGGCACCGATCCTCTGTGCGGGAATCTCTCCACTTTGCCCTCTGCACCCCTATTGCTGCGCTGTCCTCCATGGCTCCGAAGCTTCCCCCCTCTGCCACCCCCCGTCTCCACCAGTGAAGGGGCTTCCTAGTGTGTGGAAACTTTTCCTCCTTCACAGCTCCCTCCCCGAGGTGCAGGTCCCATCCCTATTCTTTTGTCTCTGTTGTTGCTTTTTTCTTTTGCCCTACCCAGGTACATGGGCAGTTTCTTGCCTTTTGGGAAGTCTGAGGTCTTCTGCCAGCGTTCAGTAGGTGTTCTGTAGGAGTTGCTCCACATGTAGATGTATTTCTGATGTATTTTTGGGCAGGAAGGTGATCTCCACATCTTACTCCCCTGCCATCTTGAACGTCTTAAACCTTTTTCTAATACAGGTATTTAAAGCAGTAAATGTCTCTCAAGTTTTGATATCTTGTGTTTTTGTTATTTGTTTCAAATATTTTCTAAATTCCTTGTGGTTTATTTTTGACTCATGGATTATTTAGAAGTATATTTTCTATTTTCCAAATACCTAGAGATTGTCTAGATTCACTATTATTGGTTTTTAATTGTTTCCATTGTGGTCAGAGAACATAGTCTCTAAAAAGACTGTTTCAGTCTTTTTTATTGAGATTTATGGCCCAGCATATGGTCCATCTTGGTGAATGATCCATATGTATTCTGTAGTTGCTTGGCGTAATGTTCTTTAAATGTCAGCTAGGCATTTAAATTGGTTGATAGTATTTTTCATATATTCTATGGCTGTACTTTTTTGTTGCCTACTTGTACTTTTTTGTTGTCTACTATCAATGATGAAGAGAAAGGTGATAAAATCTTCAGTTATGGTTGTGGATGTTTCTGTTTCTCTCTTGAGTTTTGCCATTTTCTGTTTATGAATTTTGAAGCTTTATTATTGGGTACATACATATTTAAGAATGGTGTCTTATCCTGATGAATTTCTCCTTTTATCATTGTAAAATTTCATTCTGCTTTGTTAACCTATTTGTGTCTTTAAATTTTAAATTTGTCTCTTATAGACAGCGTATAGTTGAATCTTGCTTTTTTTTTGTTAATACAATATGACAGTCTCTGCCCTTTAGTTGGAATGTTTAATCCACTTACAGTTCATGAAATTATTTATGTGGGTTTAAGTCTACCATTTTACCACTGTTTTCATTTGTCCCTTTTGTTTTTGTTTCTTTCTCTTCTAATGCCTTCTTTTTGGGTTAATTGAGTATTTTTTTAATATTTCCTTTTATTTACACTATTGGTTTTGTACCTATGCATGTATTAAATTACTTTTTCATTGATTATTCTAGGGCTAATAATATGCAACCTTAACTTTTTAAAGTCTGTTTATAGTCAGAATTGTACCACTTCACATTTTACACCTGACCTTTCTCACTTCCTGCTTCACAGCTCCTACTCCTCAGTTGACATGTCCATTTCTCCTTCTCAATTCACAAATATAATTTAATATAATTCTTATTCACCCTCTCCATTTTTCATGCTCTTGTTATCATACCTTTTATTTCTATATATGTTCAAAACTGCTCACATGTTATTCTTGTTTTATGCCGATAGTTTTTTTTGTTTGTTTGTTTGTTTTTTTCCGGGCTGGTCTCTGGCTTGTGGGGCTTGGCATTCATGCAGATGTTGAGCAGCTCGCGCCCAGCCCACGTGGGTGGGACTGCCCACAGCCCCAGCAGGAGCTGCCACCAACACTCCATGGCCTGCTGCAGAGTGGAGCCCCACTTTCAAAGCAGGAGCGGTGCTCTCCCGCCTCCAGAGATTGTGAGGCTGCAGATAGTTTTAAAACATAGTCTTTTAAAGAAACTTTAAGAAGAATAAAAAATATAAACTTTTATTTTTTAATAACTTATTCATCATTTTTTGGTATCCTTCTTTCCTTCCTGAAGATCTGAGTTTCCATATGGTATCATTTCCCTCCAGCTTGAAGAACCTTTTTTATAATTTCTTGTAGTGCACATCTGCTTGAGAAGAACTTTGTCAGCTTTCATTTTATTTGAAAGTACGTTTATCTTGTTTTTGAAGGATTTTTCACTAGATATAGTATTCTGAATGGACAATTTTTTTTCTTCTAGCCCCTTAAAAATGTTGTTCTATCATCTTCTGGTCTCCATTGTTGTGATGAGAAGTTAGCATTCTTTGAATTATTTTTTCTCCTGTATGTAACATATTGTTTGGGGGCTCCTTTAAAGATTTTCTCTTTATCTTTAATTTTCAATAGTTTAACCATGATGAAGCTAGATATGATTTTCTTTGTATTTATTGTCTTGGAGTTTGATCAGCTTTTAAGTTTGGGATCTGGTAAATAGTGTTTTCATCCAACAATAAAATTTTAACTATTGTTTCTTCAGATATTTTTTCTACTTTATTCTCATGGTCTTCTTCTGGGGCTCCTATTACATATGTGTTAAACCATCTGATACTGTCCCACAAATCTCTGATGCTGTGTTCATTTTTCTTCGACTCTTTTTTTTCTCTTTATTCCTCAAATTGGTGATTGATAGTGATCTGTCAAGTTCATAGACTCTTTCTTCTGCTATGTCCAATCCAGTATTAAGTCTATTCAATGACTTGTTCATCTTAGTTATTGAACCTTTCAGTCCTAGAAGTTCCATTTTTTTCTCCCATTTGGTTCTTTTTTCTAGTTTTGATTTTTCTGCTGAGATTCCCGTCTGTTCATGTATTCTCCTCTGTTGTTGTTTATAAACACATTTTCCTTTACTTTTTGAGACATGTTTATAATAGCTGCTCTAAAGTCTTTACCTACTTTAGATACTGTATTTTTAAAAAATTGCTCTGTAGAGTGTTGATTTTTGTTTTAGTGGGCAGTTTAGTTCCTGGCTGATCATCTTGTGTAGGCTTGGCTTTATATTTTGGTGTGGCAGATCTGTGGAAAGCTCAAGGTTTTTTCTCAGGCTCCTTTAACCTAGCAAGACTCATCATCCATATTCTGTTTCTTCTGTGGATGTTTATTAGGGCTTGGTTTAGACTTTGTTAGTGTGGATCTAGAGTAGGCCTTACTCTGGGTGTGTGTCTTTACTCCTAAAGTGAAGCCTTTCTAGTGTCTCATGCTCAGAGTGTTAATGAGTTCTCTTTGTTCAGACTGGGTCAGACTGCCAGTGTTTCCCTTAAGCTGCTTGACCTCTCGTATTTCTATTCCATATTAACCTTAATACAGCCACTCTTTTGTAAGCCTTACGTAATTATGTGTACTGCATTGGTTAAGGACTCTCAGGAAACCCTTATACAAACTTCTGTGGTCCCCCCTCTGTACAGCTCCCTCCTCTGCAGTGCCCTGTCTCTGCCTCCCAGCCCTGCTCTGCTTGGACTCCAGCTCACTGTACTACAGTTAAGAATATGTCCCAAGGCAGAGAACCAAGCAAATGTGGGCTCACACTTTCCTTCTCTCAGAGGTCACATTCTTGCTCTGTCTATTGGTGGGTACCTGAAAATAGTTGCATCATTTTGTCCAGTTTAATAGTTGTTTATGAGAGGAAGGAAAGTCTGGTACCAATTACTCTATCATATTGGAAGTGGAAGTCTCCCACAGCATTTTTATATGTACTGAAGTGAACTTTAGGGTAGCTTGAAAGGGAAAAATAAATCTTAGTCTCTCTTAGAACCAAATAGGTAAAGGGAGCTTATGGTGCTCATGAACTGAATCATTTCTCTCTGATCTTCCTACCTCCCACCCCCAATTGTCCATTCACTTCTCTTCTCTCTTCACAAGAGAGACAAGGGGGGTGAGGGGAATGGAAGAGAGAGGGACCTTACTTGGATCCTGCATCCTGGGCTATGACCTTGGGCCTGTCAACTGGAAAATTAAATGAGGTTTGTGAAAACGCACTGTTACTAGTGGCAAAAGTAAGAATGTATGCAGGACTTTCTGTGTTTGTATTTTATGACCCTGCTTATACTTTGAGGTGTAAGCAAACAGGATGTGTCAGAGAAAGGAACTACAGTACTTAAAACTTCTTCCAAAGTTATTCAGTGTTAATGACTGCCCTTCAGATTCTGGTGAGAAAATTATATATCTAAACTTGTAACTTATTAAAGTGGGCATTGTGGTTAATAGGAAGAGGTTTTCTTTGATTGTGGTCTGGGGGTTGGGTAATGTTTTGCCAGATAAGACTTGTATAGAAAAATCAATTTTTTGTTATAAATTCTAGTCTTTTTCTTTTCTTTTTCAGCTTAAACTTCTTTAAAATAAAGCCTCTTTTTGATGGAAAAGGATTGCTCATTAGAGAAATAGTTACTTTATTTGATAATTAGCCATCCCTTCAGAAATTTAGTGACGTTTCCATTTGGAAATGGTCTAGAAGATATAAATGCTGTCTCACACATAGAGCTTTTAGTTCTATTCAAATATGTCTTAACGGCCTCAGAAGAAGAGTAATCATTTATTGTTAGGCCCTAGTTTGAATATAGCAAGTTGCTATAGTATACCTAATGGAATATACCAATTCTTGTATCTGCCCAAGAAGCCTTATTTAGATTAGGCTTATTCTTTAAAGTTGTTTTGGTTTGTTGATTTGAAAATACATCCCATTTCATTTCATTTTCTCAGAAAATGTGATAGCAGTTTAAAGGGACTAATGTCTGTGGGAAGTTTGCTCTTTTTATTCGAATCGTTCACTATGTTGTTTGCCATAGCTTTACTTTTTGTCCCCTTTTCTAAACTGAACCCCTCATTTAAGCACTTACTCTCTTGCCACCACCCTCTGTGCATTTTCCCTTTAGCTTCTCATCACGTCCTACCTACATATTTAACCCTGGATTAACCATCTGCTTTCTCTCTCTTTTTAAATTTTCATTTTTTTAAATTTTTAATTATGGTAAAATACTACAGATAATATGCTTTCTCTTCTTTTAGACCTGGGCTGGTAAGCACTCTAAAGACATTTATAGGGCTTCCCTGGTGGCACAGTGGTTCAGAATCTGCCTGAAAATGCAGGGGACATGGGTTTGAGCCCTGGTCTGGGAAGATCCCACATGCCACGGAGCAACTAAGTCCGTGAGCCACAACTACTGAGCCTGCGCGTCTGGAGCCTGTGCTCCGCAACAAGAGGGGCCGCGACAGTGAGAGGCCCGCGCACCGCGATGAAGAGTGGCCCCTGCTCGCCACAGCTGGAGAAAGCCCTCGCACAGAAACGAAGACCCAACACAGCCAAATAAATAAATAAATAAATAAATTTATTAAAAAAAAAAAAAAAAAAAAAAAAAGACATTTATAGAGACTGGAGGTATGACAAATTCCGGTGGGCTTACTGAACTTCCAGGCATGCTTTGTCCCTGGGTCACCCCTGCCTGGTCCTCTCCCATAGCATCTGTTTTTTATTTTTCTCCTCAAGCCTCCTATGCCTCCTCCACAACTGCCTTGGCTCTGGGCAGATGGCCTTGCCACCTCTGTCACAGAGAACATGGAGGCTGTCTGCTGTTCACACCCTCAGCTTGGCGTGCTCCTGTGTATCCACACCTCTTCCCTATACTCCACCCCCTGTCCTCCAGGCCTGGAGGAGGAGAGTGCCCAGCTCCCATCGAAGTTAGTCGCTCTCCTGGAGTTCTTGATGTCCTCCTAGCCCTCTGGAATATTCCTCCAGCATTGCCTCTTGTCTGCTCCACCTTCACATTTTGTTGTTCTTTGCTTTTCCTTCCTCACAAAAATACACCTTATTTCCATCTTAGACACAAACAAAAACAAAAGGATTTAACCCTTCTCGATGCCATATTTTCTTTTAGTTTGACCCTATGTTTTCTCTTGGTACACAGCTGTGTACCTTGGAACAATTGTCTGTAGCACTTGCCTTGCCTGGTTAACTTCCCATCCTTTCTTTGGGCCACCGAAGTCAGGCTTCCGTTCCCACTGCTCCACTGAAAGTGCCTCATAAAAGTCACTGATTCTCTGGTTGCCATGTCTAGTGGCCTCTCTCAGCTTCATCGTACTTGACCTTTCTTTCTTTCTTTTTTTTTTTTTTTTTTTTGGGCCACACCCCATGGCATGCAAGACCTTAGTTCCCCAACCAGGGATCAAACCCATGCCCCCTGCACTGGAAGCGTGGAGTCTTAACCCCACTGGACCACCAGGGAAGTCCCCTGTACTTGACCTTTCTAAGACATTTAACACCAACCACTTCCTTCTTCATGAAACTCTTCCTTTGCTTTCTACTGTCCTGATTTTCCTGCCTCTGGTACATTCTTCTTCTCCTTTGCTGCCCCTCTTCAATGGTGATGTTCTCTGACTCTTACTTCCCTTTCAGTAGTCTCATCTATCTGCATGATTTTAATTATCACGTATACGCAGCTGATTCTGAAATCAGAATTTTCCACCCAGATGCCTCTTTTGAGTCCAGGCCCACATAACATAATCCTTATAACAGTCCTACAAAATAGTATTGTTTTCCATACGTATAGGTGAGGAAATTGAAGCTAAGGGATGTTTGTTAACCAGTTTGAGATCAAGCAGTCAGTGGAAGAGCCAGGATTTGAACCTCTGTCTAAAGTTAGGCTTTTAACTCTAAAGTATGCTATTAAACATCTCCATCTGGCTCTCTGACAGATAAATATGTCATGTCCCATACCAAATGCCATCTCACAACTCCATTCTCAGTCCCCCACCACCACCCACACACACAAAACCAAGAGGGAGAATATGAAACCTGTATTCTCATCTCAGTGAGTGGCATTCGTTCTTCCAGTTGACATCCAAGCCAGAATGTCATAGGGAATTGAATAGACTTCCCTCTGTCTCCATCCTACAGGCCTGTCCAGCCCAACAGAGCATCAGTTCCTGTGTATTCTCACTCTTTAACATAACTTGTACTCATTCCCTCCTTTTCACTTCCACTGCTACCGTAATAGTTGTTAACTTTATATCCACCTGGATTGCCGTAATAGTGACAATCCAGCCCAGCCCATTGCTTCTCATGTTATCTGAGCTGAAGAATCAAGGTTCCTTGTTTCTTTGTTGCAGAAATTTTGTAGCATAAAAAAATGAATCATTGGAAAACTGAAATGAAAAAAGACATGTAAAATATAAGCTCCATTTCTAAAATTACTAAATTCGATAGACATAACATTACCATCAATTAGCTATAGAAGTTTTTAAATACCAATTTTCTGTGTGTATCCTGTCGCAGACGGGTAACAAACAGTTTGTGGATTGGCACTGGTCCACAGACAACATCGAGGAGCACCCGTTCACGGTATCTGATGAAAAGAAATATCTTCAGTTTTCTTAGATTATAACCACATGGGCCTATGTTATTTAAAACGGAAATATTTCAACTAGGACGTTCTTTGTTTTGGGCTTATAGTTAGCTTGTATATGTGGATTTAAGAGGTTTTAGAAAATCTCCTGTTTCTTTAGGCTCCCTTCTTTCAATACAAATAAATCCCTTTAGAACAAGGGGTAGTCGTGTGTTACATTAAAATTTTAATGCTGAGATCAAAGTGTACTCACTTAAGAATCCAAAGCAAGATTTCTTAAATAGACTTGAAGTACAGTCTTCATGGGCTACCTGTAATAAAAGTGTTTTCCCTTGGTTTGATGTATTTAACTTGATATGATTGTACACACATACAAAAGTTTGCTTCTAATATGCAGTAAAAATACAGCAGATGGGTTGATGTGTTCCATTTACGAAAGATTAAAATTCTACATAGGTATTAACCTGATTGGGTGATAAATAATTAAATTAAGTTATCTGGTTGTTGCCAGGCATCTGACTAAGCCCTGGTCAAAAGATTTGGAAGTTAATAAGTGCAGACTGGAGATGCTAAAATGGTCAGACTGCAGAATACCCCTTGGCTTTAAACAGGGCATGGCTGAGAAATCAAAGACAGAAAAGCAAAGTTCTAAGGGGGTGGAATTCAGGTATGGGAATGCTGTAAATATTAAGCTGAGATTATACCTACAGTTAGTTTAGAAATTTATTAAGTAAAACTGTGCTGCTCAGATCCTATAGTTGTCTATATCAGGCATCAGGTCTGATAAAGAACAGAACACATGGGCAAATACCTAAGAGAACATAATCTTCCCATATGAGGTAAAAAAGTCAGAAAGGCCTTTTAGACATTTTAAAGTGAAAAAGCAAATTAAGCAACTAATCTGCATTACTGTACCAGGTACTTAAAACTACCACAGAAAATTTCTAACCACTGAGAGTTCATTAATAATTAAAAAATTTTTTTGAGTTCAATTACAGCAGTATTTGCTCTGTTAATGAAATGAATGAGTCTCAAACACAATTAACTACCAAAACAAAACAAAATTGTGTCACAAGAAGTTGGGGCACTATAGGAAGTTTAGGAGATTAAATTCCCAAAGCAGAATGTTATAACTGTCACCCTTCTTGCATTTCTAGACAAGTCACAAGTCTAGACAAGGAGATGGGTAGACGGCAGATTGCTGAACCCACACACCTGGAAAGTGATTAAAAGTTTTATTTAAAGAAAACTTTTAAAGCAGCATAGCTTTTATAAATTTGGGGATGGAGAGGAGGTAGGAAAAGGCAACCTCATTGGAGTCTCTATGCTCCCCAAACCTAAAAGGAGTGAGATGAAGTGAAAAGAAAATGTATTTTTGAAAGGTAATAAAGAGAAAGGAAGAAACAAAAAGAAAATAACTTTTTAAATTTACACTGTAGCAAGTTAAGATGAGTTATGGGATAACAAGTGTTCACCAGGTGGACTGGGGTGGGAGAAATGATGACATTGCCGGCAAAGGGAACAGACAGGAAAACAGAAGTGGAGCATGGCGTAGAAGAGCAGCCTGTCTTGTCTCAGACGAGCGAGCAGTTGGGATGGCCAGAGCACACGCAAGGATGCAAAGTCCAATGCTGCCCGGGATCTGACCATGGAGAAGGCTTAGACCAGTGCTTCTCAAACTTATGTGCACATAAATCTCCTGAGGATTTGTTAAAATTCAGATTAAGGGAAGGGACTTGAGAGTCTGCTCTTCTAAATAGTTGCTGTGTGATGTAGATGCTCTGGTTCGCAGACCACACTTGGAGGAGTAAGACACAAAATTTTATCCTGATGTTTATTGGTACTTGGTTTCATGTATTATGAGTTGCCACTCTTTAGTTAGTACTTATTGAGTAGCACTAAACACATGGCATTTATGTCAAGCTAGATACTAAGGAATTTTATGTAAGTTTTGCCTTGCTGATGGTGAAATAATACTCTAAGCAACTTCATTGCCAAATACAAAAGAAATAAATAGGTACAAGCTCTCATCCTTTGAGCTAGTTGAGTAGGGAGATGCAGTATAATAATGGAAAGAATCTAAAATTTGGGATCAGAGTTTTAGACCTGAGCTCTAGTATCAGTTTTGTGACTAAATAACTGTGACTTTGTGAAGGTAAATTAACTCTTATTTCTGTTTTTGGCTTGTTTGTTTTCTTGTGTCTGAAATTGTATAATACTTGCCATTTTATAGAATTATTGTGAGGATTAGAAATGATATGTATAAAGTACCTTGTAGGGAAAGGTTAATGGGGGTTTCATTTATCAAACTTTCAATCTAACCCTAGGAATTATTGATCTGTATGCTATTATTTACCCTCTACTTTTGGAGTCTTTTTTTGTGTGTGTGATTCTTGGCAAGTTGGAGACTGCAGCTTTTTTGTGTGGTTTTAAAAGTTCCTACCACTACCCCACCCCAGGATCCACTTACACTTATGGTGTATTATGTGGTTGTTACAGAGGGGAATCTCTTGTACTTCTAAATGCTCTGGAAGCATGAAAAGACAGGTTGGATTGTAGTTTTATCTGATTTTTATAGTTCTTTTGTCTTTTTAAAAATTATTTCTTTCTTTTCTTTTTTGTTTTATAAATTTATTTATTTATTTTTGGCTACATTGGGTCTTTTGTTGCTGAGCATAGGCTTTCTCTTGTTGCGACGAGCGGGGGCTACTCTTTGTTGCGGTGCCAGGGCTTCTCATTGCTGTGGCTTCTCCTGTTGTGGAGCACGGGCTCTAGATGCGCGGGCTGCAGTAGTTGTGGCACATGGACTCAGAAGTTGTGGCTCACGGGCTCTAGAGTGCAGGCTCAGTAGTTGTGGCACATGGGCTTAGTCGCCCCGCGGCATGTGGGATCTTCCCAGACCAGGGTTCGAACCCATGTCCCCTGCACTGGCAGGTGGATTCTTAACCACTGTGCCACCGGGGAAGTCCTAAAAATTATTTTTTGATTATGGAAATTTTCTATATAATTTGCTCCTTGCAGTTTGCTGTGGAACAGAAACATCCCTCTTCCAAGGGGGAAAAAGTAATCCAGCCTGTTGCTTAACCATCATTCAAACTATGAATGGGCATTACAGCTGTGGCCCTCCCTAGGGAGAATGGGACTCAGAGAGGAGACCCACAAAGGCCATAGAAGCAGGTTTGAGCCTTTTAGGCAGGAATTCTGGGGATTCTGGTACCTAGACTGCAGAAGAGGGACATGGACTATGGATGGGCATTCTTTGATCTTACTGACGCCTCACCCTGTTGGGGACATGCACAGCTAGAGGCGGGCAAAAGCAGGGCCCTCTAAAGCTCAGGACAAGGGCCCAGGTTGTTGGGCAGGAGTGTATTAAGGAAATCAGTATTTAATCTCAGCTGCCTTTTTGGATACTAGCCTGTTTGTTTAGCTTTCTTATTTTAAGACTGTGATATGCTCTTATCTATGCTTGAGTTTTTAATGGATGATACAAGAATATTATAAACATCTTATTTAATTCAGCAGCTCTGAGATGGAAATAAGTCTTAGTGCTTAAAAAAAAACTCTTAGATTAAACGTGGTGTTACAAGCTTTTTTTTTTTTTCCTAACTCTGTGCCTGGTCCTTATGTTTTGGTTTTTTTAGATCGGCTTCCGCTCCCCAGGAATATGATTGAAAACAGCATGTTTGAGGAAGAACCAGATGTGGTGGATTTAGCCAAAGAACCTTGTTTACATCCTCTAGAGCCTGATGAGGTGGAATATGAGCCCCGGGGTTCGCGACTGCTGGTGCGGGGTCTTGGTGAGCACGAGATGGATGAGGACGAAGAGGATTATGAGTCGTCCGCAAAGCTGCTGGGCATGTCCTTCATGAACAGGAGCTCGGGCCTTCGAAACAGTACAGCCGGCTACAGGCAGAGCTCAGATGGGACTTGTTCAGTACCCTCTGCGAGGACCATGGTGGTCTGTGCTTTTGTCATTGTGGTTGCTGTTTCTGTAATCATGGTGATTTATCTACTGCCCAGATGTACCTTTACCAAAGAAGGCTGCCATAAAAAAAACCAATCAATGGGATTAATTCAGCCAATTGCAACTAACGGGAAGTTGTTTCCATGGGCACAAATCAGGCTTCCCACTGCCATTATGCCAGTACGCTACGAACTTAACCTACACCCAAACCTAACCTCGATGACATTCAGGGGCTCTGTGACGATTTCACTTCAGGCTCTTCAGGCCACATGGAACATAGTTCTTCACAGCACAGGCCATAATATTTCAAGAGTGACCTTTATGTCAGCAGTTTCAAGCCAAGAAAAACAAGTTGATGTCCTGGAATATCCATTTCATGAACAAATCGCCATTGTTGCCCCCGAGGCCCTTCTTGAAGGGCACAATTATACCTTGAAGATAGAGTATTCGGCAAATATATCTCGTTCTTACTATGGGTTTTATGGCATCTCCTACACAGATGAAAGTAATGAGAAAAAGTATGTAGCCCTCCTAAATGATTCTGCTTCTTTGCTCTCTGATGACTTCTGCAATATGGATCCCTTTGCCCACACTAGAGACATTAACTGCAATTTTTTTTTTTTTTAATTTAAGAGGTTAGGTGCAAAATAGTAGAATGGTGATTTGGAAGAGTATACTCTTTCTCTCTTAGTCAAAGCCTTGAGTGTATATATATATATCTATCTATCTATCTATCATATATATGATATGTCACGGTGGGGCTGGGGGCATGCTGATGGAAGGAAATGGACAAGGATTATATCAGTTACATTCTCTATCACAAACACTTAAGTTATCTTGAGCTTTTCATATCTTATAAGATGAATCTAGTTTTCTATCACCTTCAAGGTCTCCATGTGAACCAAATATAGAAGAATATGGGTTATTCTTTCACTCTTAGTTTCCTATTGTGTGGAGCTTTTAGGAGGTGCTTACTGAGATGGAGAAAGAAAGCATGAAGAAATGTTGTATACTTACATATGTAATTTTTAGTATCCTTAATCTTTGCTGGGTTTTTTTTTTAATGCCATTCTATTTTGGATTTCTGATGGAAAAGTAAAAAAAAAAAAAAGAAATCTTGGAGAGATTAATTTTTAAAAAGTGACTTAAAACATAAAATTATTCAGCTCCCCATTTAAACCATATATTTTGTTCTTTAATCTTAGTATTCATAGATGTAGTTTGAATTTCTGGAAAGATGCAGTGCACAGTTGCATACAGACTATTCTTAAGTAGCAGGAATGTCACTTTTCTTTCGTGTACAAAGTCCTTGTCAGATCTGCGTAGTGCATTGGAGCATTCTCTCATGTTCCTTTGCAAACCAGTATGTGAATTACCATTGATGGCCATTTGGCTAATGTATGTTGGTATGTTGAGAAAAATAGAAATGAATATTTTAAATCTGTCTTAAGTTTTTTGATCCTTCTTAACTGGAGAAAGAGACAAAGCAAGATCTATAGTCCTATTCAGATAAGTAATTTTTCTCTTTCCCCTTAATGTAATACTTTTAAAATAAATGGCATGCTGGATCTTGCCATGAGATCTGACATGAAAAGCAAATTTATAATTGCAGGGGTAGCTTGGGGCTTCTCGGCTTTACTTCTCCTTCTATAATCTCCATCATCTCTAGGAATTATAGGATATACATAAAAACAGTGTTCTTAGTATGCAATCAGACCTTTAAGACAAATACCCTAGTCATCTCTTCCAGTCAGATTATTGCCCTTGGATTCTCTTGGGCCTGCCTGTGTATAATGGGAAGAATCAATGTTGTGTGGCAGGGTGGGGTGGTTTTGGACATGGTCACTTGTTGACCCTTTGCTGTGGGCTGGATTGAGTTGTGGAAAATGCTAGAAAAATGGAAGACATTCTTTTTTTTTTTTTTCACACACACATACTGTATTTTATTTTTACAGGAGATAAATAAACTGACACCAAGCATTGTAAATGGATGACCACAACAAAAGCAACAATGATTGCAATTACCAAACACAAAACACACTCATACTATGGGAAGACATTCTTAAAATTACGAAATAGAGTATTTTTTTTAAATAGTACTTTAAAATTTGTGAAACTCTGCTATTACAAAAAATATATGTCCATTAACCTACCTGGTTCCATAAAATGGATGCCCCACATGATTGTATATCTTGATGCAAGATAGAAGTTTAGAAGATTATTTATACCTTTCAAGAGGTCTGAAAACTAATTCAAAACAAGTAGATAAAGTAATTAAGGGATATATTTCCTATTGATTGGAAAATCAAAGTATGTGTAAATGTCAAACGTACTGACACTGCTTGTGGTAAAGGAACTTTACCTGTGTCATCTAAGAAGTGGAGATGGTCAGTAACCTTGCAGTTAAATCTAGAAGTTGTTGACCATAGATTTAAGGTTCTAGATAACAAACTGATGCTAAAAAACTAGCAAAGGAATTTAGGGTGGAGATGTGTTTTATTTCTTTGTCCTTCAATCTCTCAGTGTCTTTTTCTCGAACTCTTGAGTCATCTTCTTAACTGGACCCCTGACCTCTAATCTTACTACAGCTTTCCCCCTCCTCCACACTGCTGCCAGACTATTTCTAGAAGTACAGACCTGACCATGTTGGTCTTTGGTTTACGATCCTTCAGCAGTTCCTCATTTTTAACAAGATTTAATTGAATTTCTTTCAAGATCTGGGCCTTTTTTTTTTTTTTTCCTCTCACAGCCCTCACCTGCCTTAATGAACTTCATGTGCACTTTCCTGAGTTCCAGTGGTAATGGCAGCCCATATTTATTTGAGAACTGAAGTGCTAGAAACTGTTGCAAGCATTTTATATGTTTAGTCTTTTATCTTGTCAAACTCACTAAGAGGTGGAAATTATATTTTATTTACTTTACAGATGAGGAAGCAGAGGCACATGAAGTAATTCATTCAGCATCTTATGGCTAGCAAGTAGCAGAGGGGAACTCAAACCCAAAGTCATTTTAACTACAAAGACCACATTCTTAACCACTGTGGTGCACTGCCTCCTTAGTTTTCACCTCTTTACCCATTGTTATCACCAGAGCGCTTAGAATTCTCTTACTGACCCTCAGCTAATTCATAACTGTCTTCAGTGCTCCTGGAGGTGGTGCTCAAACTGCAACTAGTATTTCTGAAGGCAAATGCAGTCACTAATGAAAGAACAAGCTTTGAGGTATTCAGCTTAGATAGAATAGATTGTAAGTATCATCAAGCAGCAGCCTTTTCAAAGGGACTTCTATGTAAGATAGTTCTCATTGCATCTCTTTTAACGATAATTTAAGATCTTATTTGTCTTAGAACATTATAATCCAGTTTTTATCCAAAATGATGGTCCAAGTAGACTCTCATATGAATAGTATGGATGTCATCAAACTTTATCCCTTGGTCCCTTGTGGCCCTCTTCCAAAATCTTCAGTTAACTGGGTAAGAATTTGGGATTTGGGTGAAGAAATGGAATGTTCGAAACATATTTTTAAATTGTTTCACGTATGTTGATTGCTGTCGTTCTTGCAGTTTACCCTAACAAACAGTTATTTGGGCAAATCCTTACTAGGACAGAAGCACAGTAATTCTAAGCATGAAGGAATAGTTATGACTATCCAGCATTTATAACAGACATCTGTGTAGGAATTTATGGCATACAAGTGGTTGTTACTATGAATAGTCTTATTCGATTCTAGCAAAATCCCTAAATGTTTGGTAGGGGATCCTACCTTGATCCTAGTTTAACAAATAAGGAAATGAGATGTAGATCACTGATTTGCTGAAGTCATATGGCTGGTAAGTTGCAGAGTTTGGGTCTTCTGACTCTAAATCTTACACTCTTTTCTACTTGCCTTTTTTTTTTTTTTAACATCTTTATTGGAGTATAATTGGTTTACATTGTTGTGTTAGTTGCTGCTGTATAATAAAGTGAATCAGCTATACACATACATACATCCCCATATCCCCTCCCTCTTGCGTCTCCCTCCCACCCTCCCTATCCCACCCCTCTAGGTAGACTAAGTCCTAAGCAAGCGAGGCAATCATGTCAACAGTGGTGGTTATCTATGTACCATATTGACTGGTAGCTGATATGTGCACACCAGGGCCACACTTGTCCTGATTCCTTATGACCATGTTTGTATGGTTTCCCAAATGCACATCTATTTTATTCCTCTGCTTACCTAAAAATCTGCATTTCTCCCCTTTTTATGCTTTTCTCCCAACCTTTAATTGAGGACTTGTAGTTAAATTCTCAAGCGTTGTTGCTGTAGGAGAGGAGGAAAATTTTTGATTCGTTTCTGAAGAAAGTAAAGAACACCAGCATACTATAGGACACCTAGTTTTTTCAGTCCTCATGAAAGTGCAGGTTGTGAGTTTGAGGTTTAGTGTTATGAAGCCATAGTCTGTACAGAGAATAATGGCAATGGATGACAATCTTTTATAGTGATCTTTCATCAGAAACCTTTTTAAGACCTCAGTGACCAGCTGTAGCCTATCTTTGTGGCTTCATCTCCAGCCACATTGGACACCCACCCCCAGTCCCTGAATATGCACTGCTCAGTCCTTCCTTGTGCTTCCTACTCTTTCTAGGCTGCACTGTCTTCCTTTCTCTACCTTTTCAAATATTCCTCATTTTTAATGGCCCTCTTCATATTTTTTCACCAGTTTCCTTACAGTGTCTCTACCGCTAGGCAGAATTTGTTTCCTACCCTTTGTTTCCACTGCTTTGTTCGCACTATTAGGACATGATTCGCAGCCTGATAACTTTCTACTGTATAACCTATGCCTCTCCCAGTTGATTGAGAATCCTTTAATGTCTGGGCTTGTATGATATTTATCTTAGTATCCCTAGAACTTGGCGAGGTGCCTTGAATAGTAGGTACTCAATAACTATTGGATGGATTTGCATTTGTTTTAGGTACTTTGCAGCAACTCAGTTTGAACCCTTGGCAGCAAGATCTGCTTTTCCTTGTTTTGATGAACCAGCATTTAAAGCCACATTTATCATCAGGATCATAAGAGATGAGCAATACACTGCTTTATCAAATATGCCTAAGGTACTGTTCTATTCCTTGAATGTAAAATCTTTGAGTGGGTCTCTTTCTTTGTTTTGAATACTTGAATTCTTCTTTGCCATACTGTTGAGAATGATTAAAATCATATACATTCTTATTCTTTCTTAAAATGCTTAAATGAAAGTAAAATATGTATTGGAATCAATTGGGAAGTCAGCCTGAGAAGCACTTGAGGAAAGAGAAAGACTGGATGTGGAAGGTATGGGCAGGAAATGTGAAGTCTGTGCTATTGTACTAAAGTTCTGCAAATATTAATACTGTGAACTGCTACTAAAGAGCACAGTGATATTTTCAAAGACATGGTACATTTGCTATTCTAAACAGTGATATTTGGTAGTGTTGAATCATGATTGACCTTGGTGTTTTACTGGTTACTGAGAAATCGAGATTGTAACATGGAGGTTGAACAACAAGAACATGGACATCTTTCTTGGCTGTGAGCTCTGTCTGCATGGAAGTAATGGGGGTGAAATCAGGCAGAATTGTTTTTATGCTAAACAGAACTTGGGGGGTGTCCTGTTGTTACACCTGAGAGCTGTGTGCAGCCGATAGGAACCTCTCGGAAGCCATGTGACTCGGGGGGAGGAGCAGCCGCATCTAACAGACTATGAGTCAGCCCTTGAGTCAAGGAGAGGACATGGTCTGTCCTTCGACAAGGACGTCACTTCAGCAGCTCTACTCCTGGCCGTACTCTTCACCTTAATCTTTCTCTAAGAGAGGTCAAATGCTTACTTGCCTAGTAACCCAAAACATATTTCAAATTCATGGTTGGAAAATCCTGCAAGGTTGCCCGCCTTCCCTCATCTTGTGTCTACTGCAGACTTTTCTAGTGACTTATCACCTTTAATCCCACTAAGCCTTCTTGTGGTCATCAACACGGTCCTTTACGAAGCCATTTCAGATCATTTGGAGGGATTAACCAGCTGTAGCTCCTTCTTGTGTGAATGTATTTGTAGCAGTAGAATGGAGTACTCCTAGGTCATAAGAAAGGATTTTTGGTTTTGATGGTGTTTTAAAGGGGAGAAACAGAGCCACTGCTACTTACTGTTTCTAACTTACATTTATTTAAAGCCATTGTTTGAGACTAGGAACTTCTTAAGGATTTTTACTGTACTCAGTATGTCCTCATGATGAAGGATGGTAGAACAGACTGAGACTGAGGGCTGTGTTGTTTGGAAACTTGTGCTGAGAGATTAAAATATGCCAGCATCTTCACTACTTATTTCCTATTTGAATCTTCAGTTTCCCAGTTTATATGTCACTGTCATTTATTCTCATAGTTACAGAACTGTCATTTTCCCCATTGCTTGTAGAAGTCATCAGTCATTATGGAAGATGGACTTGTTCAGGATGAATTCTCTGAGAGTGTGAAGATGAGCACTTACCTGGTTGCTTTCATTGTTGGGGAGTTGAAGAATCTGAGTCAGGACATAAATGGAACCCTGGTATGTATGTTGTTGTGGTAATTGTCTTGAAAACCTGTATTCACAGGAGGTTGAGAGGAATCCTGTCATGATATCTGGTAACTGCTTTATGAAGGAAAACAAGCTTTTGGTTCACAACTCTGACGTTTTATACCAGCAGTGTTACTTTTTACTTAGTTGTTATTTACTGTTATTATTTGAATACCTAAAAAATCAATAATTTTTAAGTTCCTTTAAATTTTACTTTTATAAGAGAATTTCAGAGAGACAATATATGTATAAGGAAGCCTCTAGAACTGTGCTGTATAATATGAAAACACAGAAAGACAATTTAATTAAATCAAGAAACAGTACATGAACAAAATGAGATGTTTAACGGAGACATAGAAATCATAAAAAAAAAAAAAAGAACCAAACAGAAATTCTGGGTCTGAAAAATACAGTGAATGAAATGAAAAATGCAATACAGACCATCAGCAGCAGAGTGGATCAAGCAAGAAAAAGAATTTGCGAGTTAGAAGACAGGAAATTTTATATTATCTGGTCAGGGAAGAACAAAGGAAAAAAGGATGAAAAAGAAGTGAAGAAAGCCTACATGATTTGTGGGACACCACCAGAAGAAACAATTTGTGAATTATTAGAGTTTCAGAAGGAGAGCAGGGGGCAGAAAGCTTACTTTAAAAAGTAATTGCTGAGAACTTAGCAAATCTGGGGAGAAATTTGGATATCCAAGTTCATGAAGCTCATAGGTTACCAAACACACTCAGCTTAAAGAGGTCTTCTCCAAGACACGTTATAATAAAATGGTCAGAAGTCAAAGAGAATCTTAAAAGCAGCAAAGAAAAGAAGCTTATAACTTATAAGGGAACTACCATAAATCTATCAGTGGATTTCTGAGAAGAAGCCTTAGAACACAAGAGAGAATCAAATGATATATTCAGAGTGCTGAAAGGAAAAAACTGCCAACCAAAAATACTCTACCCAGCAAAGTTATCCTTCAGAAATGAAAGAGTGAGAAAGACTTTTCCATACAAGAAAAAAAGCTGAGAGAGCCCCTTACCCCTAGACCTGCCTTACAAGAAATGCTGAAAGGAGTGCTTCCAGCTGAATTGAAAGGACACTAGTTAGTAACATGAAAACATGAAAATGTACAACACACTGGAAAAGGTATTTATATAGTAAAATTCAGAATGTTCTAATAGTATAATGTAGTGGTATATGCATTCTATGGGATGTATCAAAAGCAGTTCTAGGAGGGAACTTTAGAGTGATAAATGCCTACATTAAGAAAAAAGAAAGCTCTCAAATAAACTACCTAACTTTACACCTCAAGGAACTAGAAAAAGAATAACAAACTGAGCCCAAAGTTAGCAGAAGGAGGGAAATAAGCAAAGATCAGAGCAGATAAATGAAATAGATACCAGAAAGAGAGTAGAAAAGATCAACAAAATGAAGAGCTGGATTTTTAGAAAGGTAAATGAAATTGACAAACCTTTAGCTAGACTAACTAGTAAAAAAAGAAGACTCAAAATCAGAAATGAAAGGAGACATTACAGCTGATACCACAGAAATACAAAGGATCATAAGAGCCTACTGTGAATAACTATAGGCCAAGAAATTGGATAACCTAGAGGAAATGTATAAACTCCTAGGAACATACAATCTACCAAGACTAAATCATGAAGACGTAAAAAAATCTGAACAGATCAGTAATATAAAGAGAGACTGAATTAATAATCAAAAACATCCCAACAAAGAAAAGCCCAGGATCAGATCAGTTTCTCTGGTGAATTCTACCAAGCACTAAAAAAAAAAATCTATAGATTCAATGCAACAGAATTCCAATGGCATTTTTCACAGAAATAGAAAAAAATAATCCTAAAATTTGTATGGAACCACAGAGACCTCGAATAGCTAGAGCAATCTTGAGAAAAAAGAACAAAGTTGGAGGTATCACACTTCCTTGATTTCAAACTACACTACAGAGATAAAGTAATCAAAATCATATGCATAGTAATCAAAGAGTGTGGTACTGGCATAAAAATAGACACAGACCAATGGAAAAGAATCAAGACCCCAAAAATAAACTCCTGCAAAAATGGTCAACTAATATATGACAAGGGAGCCAAGAATACTCAGTGTGGAAAGGGTAGTCTCTTCAATAAATGGTGCTGGGAAAACTGGATCATCACATGCAGAAGAATGAAATTGGACCCTTATCTTTCACCACTCACAAAAATTAACTGGAAATGGATTAAAGACTTAAATGTAAGATCTGAAAGTATAAAACTCCTAGAAGAAAACATAGAGAAAAAGCTCTTTGGCATGGGTCTTGGCAACAATTTTTTGTATATGACACCAAAGCACATGCAACAAAAGCCAAAATCAACAAGTAGGAGAAACTCAAACTAAAAATTTCTGCACTGCAAAAGAAACAGTCAACAAAATTAAAAGGTAACCTGTGGAATAGAAGAACGTATCGAATATCTGATAAGAGATTAATATTCAAAATATGTAAGGAACTCATACAACTCAGTGGCAGAAAACCAAACAATCTGGTTAAAAAAGGGCAGAGGAACTGAATAGACATTTTTCCAAAGAAGACATGCAGATGACCAACAGATACATCAAAAGGTGCTCAGTATCACTAATGAGAAGGAAAATGCAAATCAAAACCTCAGTGAGATACCACCTCACACCTGTTAGAATGACTGCCATCAAAAAGGCAGATAACAAGTAACAAGTGTTGGTGAGAATGTGGAGAAAAGGGAAGCTTTGTGCGCTATTAGTGGGAATGTAAATTGGTGTAGCCACTGTTTAAAACAATATGAGGGTTCCTCAAAAAATTAAAAATAGTACCATCATATGATCCAGCAATCCCACTTCTGGGTATATATCCACAGGATATATATCAAATCAGGATCTTAAAGAGATCTGCACTTCCATGTTTGTTGCAGCATTACTAACAATAATAATATTATTATTCATAATAATAACCTAAGTGTCTGCAGATGAATGGATAAAGAAGATGTGTGTGTATGTGTGTGTGTATGTGTGTGTGTATATATATATATATATATATATATATATATATATATATATATATACACACACACATACATACACACACACACACACACAATGGAGTGTTATTCAGCCATGAGAAAGAAAGAAGGAAATCTTGCCATTTGGGACAACATATATGGACCTTGAGGGCATTATGCTAAGTGAAATAAGTCAGACAGACAAAGACAAAGATATATGACCTCACTTATGTGTGGAATCTAAAACTGAACTCATGGAAACAGTGGACTCATGGTTGCCAGGGCCTGAGGGGTGGGGGAGATGGGGAGATGTTGGTCAAAGGGTCCAAACTTCCAGTTATAAATAAGTTCTGGGGAGCTAATGTACAGCATGGTGATTATAGTTAACACTGTATTATATATTTGAAAGTTGCAAAGACAGTTGCTTAAATGTTCTCACCATGCAAAAGAAATGGTAGTTATGTGAAGTGATGGAAGTGTTAACTCGTGCTACTGTGGTAATCATTTCACAATATATAAGTGTATCTAATGAACATGTTGTATACCTTAAACTTACATAATATTATATGTTAATTATATCATTAAAGCTGCAAAAATTCATTAAATTTAAAATTCACTTCTTTAGTCTCAGTAGCCACATTTCTAGCATTCTTGTGGCTAGTGGCTACCTTATTGGATATCAAAGGTATTGAATATTTCCATCAATGCAGAAAATTTTATTGGACAGCAGCAAATCTAGAACATTGTGCAGACTTAGAAGATAGCATAAAAATTTAGTTAGAAGAAAAACTCCAAGTTGTAAAAGTCATTTGAATGCACCTTTTGAAAAAGCAAGTCCTGGTTGAATTTTCTTCATCTTAAAGAGAGAAGATTGTTTAAATGTCTGCTATGTCTGTAATTTGTCAAAATTGACCCTTTGTTCTAATTAGGCTCCTCTGCTTTTCTTCGTCATTTGAATCTGTCTGTAAATGATTGTTTGATTGGATTTTATGCCTTAATTTCACTGTAAAGACCTTAAAAAGCTAATATCTTCACATACTAACAACATAGGAGAAAAGGGTCTTTTAAAGCCAAAAATGATTATTTTTCATGATAGAAATATGATGGAATTCTTTAATTTTTTTGGTCATATTTTTGATCCCCACCAGGGTATGTTTTCTACCCTTTGAACACATTCACTTGGATTTGGGCTTCCTTTCCAGACCAAAGAACTTTATTTTAATCACAGTGTATTTGGGTCTTATTATTTGCTAATTAAGAGGGGCATACTCCTTCTGTTAGAAAAGATTATCATGTCTGCTCCATTAACTCTTAGAGAGAAGGGGTGAGGTGAGGATTATCTGGCTCTTCATCAGCAATAACGCTGCCATATGACTTTATGCTCAAAGGGTGGAGACCTGTTCGTGTTCAAGGGTAATGTGGACTACATTGAATAAGTGCTCAATATCATTTACTCACCTTTGGGTTTAAAAGAGTTTCTGGCAAGTCTAAACCAAAGAGTTTTTCGGAATCCTTTCGAAAGGATATTAAGACTGGTTTAATCCTGAAAAAAATTCAATTAATCTCTCTTCAAGTTTTGCACCCCAAATTTAGCCCTTGATGCAGATGTTGCAGCCTTGATAAAACCTAGAAGTTTCAATTCTAAGTCAGGTTGCTTCTTCAAGAGCCAGCTGAGTACCACCCTCTCCTTGAAGCTTTTCATTCTTTCCCCAGCTGGGATTAATCATTCCCTCTCTGATATTTCATAACACTTTAGTTACATCTCTGTTGTAGTTCTTATCACACTCTTTGATATAAAATCCCCAGCACTTTTTATTGTATCTCAAAATGTATGTAGTCTTGGCTTTTTCTTTTCCCTCTCTCTCTTTCTTTCCCCCTCCCTCCCTCTCTCTTTCTTTCTTTCTCCCTCTGTCCCTCCCTCCATCCCGCTCTCATTCTTTCTTTCAACAGCTATGCTGGCTTCTTACTGCCTGTAGGATTACATTCAAACTCATCATTCTGTGATATTCAAGGCCCTCATAAATTCGGTTATATTTCCAGTTGCTCCAAAGGAATTCTTTCATCTAGTCAGGCTGAATTATTCACTGCTCAGATATATACCTCATATATAATATATATATATATATATATATATATATATATATATATATCATATATATAACATATATATACAACATATATATACAACATATATATAACATATATGTATAACATATATATATAAAACATATATATATATATATATATATATATATATATATATATATATATATATTTTGTCCACAACAGTTGACCCTTGAAGAACACGGGTTTGAACTGCGCAAGTCCACTTATTGCAGATTTTTTTCAATAGTAAATACTGCGGTACTACACGATCCATAGTTTGAATCCTTAGATGCAGAAGACTGACTATAAGTTATACTCAGATTTTCAACTGCTCCGAGGGTTGTTGCCCCTAACCCCGTCATTGTTCAAGGATCAACTGGAAAGAGAGAGAGATTGAAAGAGAGAGAGGAGTTTCAGGTGACTTTTTTTGCTTTTTATTTACATGTATTAGGAAGCAACATGGTTAAACGTGGACTCTGGCATCTACCTCGGTTCAGATCTCTCCTATACAGCTTTCTACCTATGTGCCCTTGGGCAGACTGCTCTGTAATTCTCTAAACCTCACCTTCCACAACTCTAATACTATATTGTCTATATTAGCCTGCTCTCTCAAGGATTAAGTTTTTTAAATTCCTGTAAAATCTTCGGTACCTGGCAGATAGTAATACAGACGCAGAGAAACTCCCTTGTATGTATGTAAACTCCCTTGTATATATAAATATAAATATAAATATAAATAACCTTTATCATTTTTAGTGCTACCCAGTAGTAAATGTGTTTTGAAAAAATTGCAAATAAACAACTGTTTTATTAACTTTCTCTTATTATTAGGAAATGAGGAAGACTTTAGCATGTGTGGAGTTATACTATGTGCAGGCAGTTGTCTTGAGCTCTCATTTATAAACATCTTTTTATTTTATAAACCAAATGAGGGGAAGGCATTGGCCTTATATTGCTGATGAAGGAACAGTGTACCAGAGAGGTTAAGTAATTGACCTAGATTACATAGCCAGTAAATGATAGTCAGAATTTACTGTCTACCACAATATACTGCTTCTTACACCAAGTGATGTAATTTCTGTAGGTATGGTGATCAGAAATTCAGACTTAGAGTCTAATAAAGGATTTTTGTTCCACTAAAATGTTGTAATCTCTAAGATATGTTCTATTTTGTAATATTTGACATTAGGCCTATTTCACAAGATTCAGGAATAAGGCAGTAGGGCTTTACTTATTAATGTCAGTCATAGTAAACAACTGAAAATGTCAAAGTTGACTGTGGATTATTAAACGTGGCCTGTTCAGTGATAAAGATTACTATGTTGTCAAAGACCTAAAGAAAGAGAGAACATTTGTTTTATCATTTCTGTCCATTCTTCAGTGTTCCTTAAACCTCTCGCTGCCTTCAGGAATGCCAGAATTACCTAGAAAATTCTAGGCTAGTTTTGAAATACACTTTATCAGTTTGTCTTGAGGTTTTTATTTTGTTGTTGCCATTGCCTGATTTTGTTTTTACCATAGACAGGTCTAATTTGTAGAATCAGAATCCATTGGTGGTTAGTCAGATGTGGACATCATGTCTGTTTAACATCCAAACAGAACCTTCAACACTATTATCCATGTGAAGTTATAATTTTAATTTATTCTTATTTAGTCAGGAACATGACTTAGCTCCAAATTTCCACAAACAACATTTCCTCAAGTATCCTTCCACCAGCTAGGGACATTATACGTAATTTATATCATTCTCCTGAAGTCTCAAGTCCCATGTAATCAGTTATTCTGGATAGACTTCATTCTGGTGAGTTTTTTTTGTTTTTTTGTTTTTAAGGAATGTATGCTTTTTGTATGTTCAGCTGTCTGTTTAGGAAAGCTGGTGTTTTTCAGGAAACTTAGTATTGGAAGATTCCAATATTTTCTATCTTCGTAAATCTTGCAGGCCGTATTGTTGTTCTTTTTGGGGGGATGAGGTTTGGTTCTGGTTTTGCTTTTATCTAGTTTTGGCTTCTTATTAAATTAAGGAGCAGAGTAAGTTAAACCTAACAAACCTGCTATTCCTCAGTCTTAACTCTTTTCTATGAGAGCTGACTAGGAGACTTTTTTGTGTCTTTTATAAATCTCTCAGGTCTTAGCAAGAGATACTGTAGGAAAAGTTTTAAGTTGTAAGCCTTAAGGCCTGAGCACCAGTTGACTTGCACTTAACAGTGTTTAGAGCGCTCTTACCAAGTGCAGGGTGCTGGTCAGAACTTCTTTGTTGAACTAGATTGCTTTCTTTGTTTATTTCTTACTGCTTCTGTTGCTCTTAAAACATGATAATTAATATGATAATGAGCATGAATCATTATCAGCACATTACAGCACATTTTTTAAAGGAAGAGAAGTAGAAGGCAAGAGAAAATACCAAACTACCTTTTTTCCTAGTCATTGTATTCCAGAAATGGGACTCAGTGGATCCTTTGGTCAGATTTCAGTTCCATGTGAACTTCTTTTTTCTCCCTTTACTTTCCATGTAATGAAAGATGCGTTCGCACATAGTGATGGGAGTGGCCGAATGGTGTGTTTGGGAGAAGGATGTTTGAGGAGGAACCTGGAGTATATGGGTGGTGTTTCTATTAGAACAGCATCTTCTAGATGGTTACGTTGACTGGAACATAAAATATGTATGTGTGGAAAGAACAGGCAGAAATAATAAAGACTGGTCTCAAATTCCAAGTGATCTTGGTACAGTCATATACAATGGTAGTTAGATTTAAGAAGGATATGTCAGACTTTGTTGTGTGTGCTTGTGTGCTAACACTTTCACAGGGGGAATGATGCAGGGAGTGTGCATGGTCCTTTGGCAGGTGGTGACTGAATTCAATAAGCTGTGGTCACAGTCCTGTACCAAGGGCTGCAGATGTTCGAGTGCTGGGCTGGTGAAGTACACTTGGCCACATGACGTGATATGAAATTTCTTCCATAGTTACTTTAGAAAGTAACGTATTTTAAGTGGGCTAACTGAACTCTTAACACTTCATTCTTCCTGTCACTGTTGCCACAAATGCTCTGCTCATACATATTTTACCCCATTTCTGATGGGATTCTATTTGTAATAATGATAATAACTACTATTTATTGAACACTTATTTTGTGTCAGGCACTATTCTAAGTTCTATACATATTAGTTCATTTAATCCTGACAGCAACCCTGTGAGGATAGGAGCTACTTTTATCACCATTTTATAGATAAGGAGATTGAGGTTAACTAAGTTCACACAACTAGCAGAGATTCGAACCTGGCAGTCTAACTACAGAGCTTGCACCTTTAATTTTGTTGTTTGTTTACTTAAAATTTTTTCTTTATATTTAATTTTTAATGCCATGTTACCTCCATGTTTTTGTGATTAACGCATATGTTCTATAGACTAAGGCCCCACATAAAGACCATTAAAATTGAAATTATGGCCTCTGAGAAATTGTTGACTGTTTTTCAGGGCTTTAATGAAAGACCAAAAATAATTTGGGGTTAGAATTCACCAATGTATTTTTTCAAATGATGAATTATTCAGTAGGTCTCCATTTCCCACCTGTTGGGACCTTTATTTTGAGGTTTTTATCTTCTGCTGTGTCTTGTCCATATCCTACTTTCCCAAGTTGAGTACAGAGGGATTTTTTCTTTCAGTCAGTTGAAAAACAATAAATATTGCTTTTCAAAACCTGTTGCTTTTAATGTAATTGCTTAAATTTTGCCTTTGATACTTACTGATAAGACACGTATAGTTAGTTACATCATATGTGTTTAACCTATGCACTTAATCAGAAAAAGAGAGAAAGAATAACAATTTAAGTAATGTGGGCAACTGCGTCTTCCCTGGAGCATGTGCCCTGAAGTGAGTGGGCAGTGTGGGCATGAATCCCAGTATCCGCTTACTTGGTTTTAGTTACCGTGTGCCACTCACTGAGTGTTTCACTCTGCTGGGTATGGTTATTTTTGATACAACATGGTCCTTAAAAACAAGCCAACAACTGCAAAAAAAAAAAAAAAGGAAGCAGTTCCAAGGCTGGAAGAAAAACTGTCTGTGCCATACTTACTGAAAGAGAATGTTTTGGTCTCTAATAGGTTTTCCCAGGGTAATTTCAACATTTCTGTCTTAGATGTTTATGTTAGAACTAACTCCCTTGTAAGCTGTGACTTCTCTGTATTGAATGCCTGCTCAATGCCAGGCACTGTGATAGGTGCTAAAAAGATGAAAACTTAGTTTTGGCCTTCAAATAATTCACAGTTTGATAGCTCATAGACAAGGAAGGGCCACTGTAGGTAATGGAGAGGAAGAGAAGAGTATCATAAAATTAAACAGGCAGATGCTTATAAATTGCTATATGATATAAAATAGTTTATTTTGGATATCATGTTAACTTAAAACTTACTGATTGCTTTTTTTTTTTTTTAACATTGTTGTATGTATGGAAATGACTTGCTAAATCCTATAGGGGTTAAAAGAACTATAAGCGAGAGTTGCTGTCCTGAAAAATCTCGTATACCTCTATGTAGTTCTCAGGTATGCTAATCTTGACAGTGTTCACCTGAATATCATGCCATTTTAATTGTACCTGTCTTTACATCATACCTGTTACCTTTTAGGTTTCTATATATGCTGTCCCAGAAAAGATTGGTCAAGTTCACCATGCCTTGGAAACAACTGTGAAGCTTCTTGAGTTTTATCAAAACTACTTTGAAATTCAATACCCACTAAAGAAATTGGGTAAGAATCAAACAGTGCCTCTGATTTTCATTATCATTATAACCTAGATTTATGTTGCAAATTTTTTTTAGGAAGAGCTTTTGCCGAAGTTATTTTAAAGGAAAACCAAGAAACACTGTTAATTGTTTGCCTTCAAAATTGTTTCTATTTGTTAAAGATTATTTACATTCCATGGATGTATCTGAAAGTGGAGCTTAAAACACTTAGAAGTTTATGGGACTATTTCAGAGGTGCTGTGTAAGTGGGGATTTGCTTAGGGCTTAGTCTGGAGTTTGACTAATTCTAATTTCCTAAGAAATTCCTAATTCAAATAATAATAGGAGTAATGAGAGCTCAGGAAAGCAAGAGCATTTCAGTGCTGTTCAACATGGAGCTGGTTTTAGCTAGAAGAACGTTGGCCCTGCATTTTGTCCTCCTTGCTCTGGGAACTTCTTCACTGTGAAGGAATTAGGTATCTTCTCTTGCTCAGGGACAGAGCAACAGTGACTCTACAGGGGGTTGATCAGGTCTTCCTCAGCTGACAGGTAGGTGAGGAGCATACAGGGCTAGGAAGGTTCCTTTCCTTAGGAGTATAAATGAATTCACTGCCTTCTGATTCAGTGATAGACTAATGGGTAAAATATTTTGATTTAATTAGGGAGTGCCTTAGATGGGGTAAAGTTGATCACTTCTTTCTTGTTATGTCCAGATTTGGTGGCTATTCCTGACTTTGAAGCAGGAGCAATGGAAAATTGGGGTTTGCTCACCTTCCGAGAAGAGACACTTCTGTATGATAATAATACTTCTTCAGTGGTGGATAAAAAACTGGTTACTAAAGTCATCGCTCATGAGCTGGCCCATCAGGTATCAGCAACCAAGGCTGTTATAGCTCACACCTGTGGTCTGTTTCGTATCCTAGAGTTTTAGAATACATTTAGATGCTAATAATAATTCAGCTTTTTATTATAGTATTGCCTTCTTTCATAATAATATGATGCTTTTTAAACAAACTTAATTTTTGGATAAAAATGCTATTTAATGTTTTGTATAGGGTTTTACAGTTTATAAAGCATTTTCACATCCATTATCTCTCTTACTTTTCATAACTTGGTGGGGAAGAAGCCTTTTCCCTGAGTTGTGCTCTTCTTCTTAACGACTCTTGGACTGTAGTTGTCAGGGCTAGATTTATTGTTTGGTCTCCTGCTAAAACTGGGTTCTTAGTTAATTTGGGAGAGGGAAGGTACTCTGTATGATGTAGAGAAAAAGAAAGAAAATTATATGAGTACATGAACCTCCCTCTTTCTTCCCCAACACCTTGTCTCTCTTGTGCCCTCGATGAGGTGTTTATGAGGGTAGGGTATGGTATGGGGGTGTTGTGATGGTGGGAGGATGTGGAGGAAGAGTGGGACATGCTCTGGCAGTTGACACCCTACCTCAGACACAGTCTGTAGCCCGCCCTACAGCCCTCGTGAGGGCTTCATGACATGCTGGCATATGAAGCGTATGCTTATTTACTGTTACAGTTTTAGGCATGTAGACAAGTTGTTTTTCGGGGGATCTGCTCTAGGTCTGTTAGTTCTGGGTCTGGCCATCACCCCTGGGGGAGTGTTTCTCATTTACTTCTTTAGGACTTGCAAGTCATCTTCCTCTGAAACAGGTTTTAAGATAATATCTTTGAAAAATATGCTTTTGTAATTCTCAAAGCTGTTTTGTTTCAGTACCTAGTAACCCTGTCATTTTGCTGATGGTTCGAGACAAGCCCTTGGCCACACTGACTAAATTGCACACCCTTTATTTCACTCTTTATTTACCACTCTTTATTTCAGGGATTTTGAGATGCATTTTTTTTGAGGGAGTCTCGTATCGTTTTTATCCTTCTTCTTACCACCTCATGGAAGAAGCCATTTAAAGATCTTTATGATTTCATTTATTTGTATGCATGCCAAATTTCTTACGGAATGTTATTTGAATTCTGTTTTGAATCATGTAAATACTGCCCTCAACTTGGGTGACTGAGGAGAAACCTGCAGTCCAGGCTCTCTGACTATAGGAACATCCCTCACATAGAAATTTATTTTTTAGTTGTCATGATGATTGTAAATACAATGGAAAATAATATTACTAACTTGACATTAGAAAGTAGAATTTCATTATCTAGGAAATCTTACTTTTAATGAGGTGACTCGTTTTTGTTTACCTAGTATATAACGTGTGTTAAATTGATAAATATGCTAATTGTCTTTCTTGCCTGTTTCATTTAAGGTAAAATGTTACATTTTTTATTTTACTTTTAAAGTGAATTTATAAAATTTATGCAATTTTACTTTTAAAGTAAATTTATATTACAAATATAATTTATTTGCAAGTCTTCAATTTGAATATAGTTTGTTTTAACTATAATAAGTATATTTTTCAGTAATTGTAATCTGGTTATAGGTGATTAATCTGACAATTCAATTATTAGAAAATTCTTGAGAGTGTAAAGTTGGTTAGTAGTTTGTTTTTTCCCACAGTGGTTTGGTAATCTGGTAACAATGCAGTGGTGGAACGATGTATGGCTAAATGAAGGTTTTGCTACTTTCATGGAGTATTTCTCTTTGGAAAAAATATTCGGAGAGCTCTCCAGTGTAAGTACACTATTTGTTAGGCCTACTATGAATGCCAGGGGGAAAAATAGCCAAATCATATTCAACATGTATTTTCCATTCATTTGGAGTAATGAAAATGTTTCTAGAAAGATACGATAAAATTGACCCTTGTTATTGATCTCTATACCTCTTGAGATTTGACAGTGAAAATTGTGCTTTTATTTACTGATGTATTTCAGAAAGCTGAAATTTTGTGAAATTATTTTACACTTTGTCATTAAGATGAACATTTTAAATTGCTTTGCTACATTTTATTTTAATAGATGTGGCCCTTCTGCTTGAAGGAATTTAGATAGAGTTGAAAAGCCTTTTTTTGCAAAACAAAACTTTTTATCCTATATATAAAGAGAAAAAAATTAAGACATTTTGTAGCAATGCTGTCACTCTGTTATCACTGTGATCATTCTTACGACAGTGATACATAAGTTGATACAGACAAATAATTTGCTCTTTTTTAGGTACAAACCATATATTGTGCCCTTTTCAAAGACATGGAACATCATTCTGTTACAGGGAGCATGATAATATTGTTACTATATTCGTAAACTCTCTGGAGATATTTCTTATCATTAGAGATATTTGGACACACTAGGTCATATATGACAGATATTGCCAAATAATTCAAGCAGTAGGTGGAAAAGTATGAAGATCCCTTTCAACTCTAAAGTTCTGTGACTTTCTATTAAACTTCCTGAACATATGATCCAAGATTGCTTCAAAAAAGGAATACTCTCTGTAATGGCCTATGTGGGAAAAGAATTTAAAAAAAAAAGAGTGGCTATATGTATATGTGTAACTGATTCACTTTACTATATACCTGAAACTAATACAGCATTGTAAGTCAACTATACTCCAATAAAAATTTTTTTTAAAAAAAGAATACTGTTAGAGCTTTCAATTTGAAATTTTTATGTAGGGCCTGTTCAAAAATTTCAAGTGGTAAAATGAACTCATTTTAAGCTAGAATATTAATAAGCAAGGTATTCTATATCTGTGTATGCTACTTAATTAAGCAAAGAGATATACAGTTTCACCACTTGGTGGTGCCCAGAATATTTAAAAACTTCTAATATACATTCTAGAGGAGCTCATCTACTGAGCTCTCAGACTTCTTGCTGTTTAAGAGTTATATTTTACTTCGAATGAACCTTAGTTAAGGGAAATGTATATTATCTTAACAGAAAAGCTGGATTATGTATGAGAAATCAGCTTAAGGAACAGTTCCTATTTTTTTTATTTCAGATTTTATTTTACAGATATATACTAGCCATTTTTAAATATTCATTTTGAATATCTGGATTTAGCATTTGGTTGCTTTAGTAATAAATTCTCAGCTTATACTGTTATTTAGGAAACCCTGTTTTTCATGGGGCCAGGAGGTTATAATTCTACTTTCAAATGTAAGGAATATGCATAAATGTCACATTCTTCTTACATTTTCAAAAGCTTATTTCTGAAGTTTAGTGAAGCTAGTTAATTTTTTATAATGACCTTAAACAGTAATTAGTCTAATTCATATAAATAATTACTATACTTGCCTCTGTCTTTAATACTGTTCATGGTTTCTTAATCTGTTTCATTTTTTGCTAGTATGAAGATTTCTTAGATGCTCGATTTAAAACCCTGAAGAAAGATTCCTTGAATTCATCTCATCCAATATCATCATTATCTGTTCAGTCTTCAGAACAGATTGAAGAAATGTTTGATTCTCTTTCCTATTTTAAGGTATTGCTATGCACAAAAAGTACCTGGAGTAGGTTACAAATTAATTTCATATGTGAGCAAGCTGCTTGATTTAGATTATTTTAAAGGTTAAATAGGTGAAATTTTCAGGTATCCTGTTAAACTTTAAGATGTTTGCTTCTATTTAAATCTTGGTCTTAACTTTATATGGGTTTTTCTTTCTTTCTCTGTCTCTTGTTTTAAGTTCTCTACTAATATTCTGGGTAGTTAACCAGATCTTATAATAATGTATTTTTTGAAGTTGGATCACTGTCCAGATTTGCAGGTAGAATACGTCCAGGGAAGGTTCTAAGCCCTTGGCTGTGTTATTCAGGATTGAGGTGTGTTCCAAAGTCAGAATTGCCAAAACAAGTAAGCAAAAGGAGATTTTTAAGAATTGAAGATTTTGTTGTAGAATTAGAAACATAGACTCCAGGTTTGGGATGAAGCAAAAACAGAAACATAGAAACCTGATTAGGATCATCGTAAGAGAACAGGATAGGGATATCAGTGCCACTCACATTTGTGTAGGGAGGGAGGGCTGAATGTTACAGCTTGTTGACCTCCTTAGTCTGGCTATCAGATTAAGATCAATAAATTGAATTCTTGTCCTGGACAGAGAGGAAGATATACAGAACATATGAGTTCATGTCATCAAGAAACTCAAAGTTTAGGTGGTAAGTACTTGTGAAGCAGTAAGAGATAGTACGTGCTAATTGAATGGTACAGAGTATTTTTGCCTGGGATTATGGAGAGAAATTTTTTGGAGGAAAATGGAAATTGAGATGAATTAAATAATAGGAAGAATATAGGTAAAGAGGAATGGGAACAATAGGGCAAGAGTGGGATGATGAGGTCTGCAAAGAAAAAGTCAGGAATACTAATGGGCAGGGAAATTTTGTTTAGGTAGCAAATGTTTGCAGTGGAAGCCACATGTAGAGTAGGGGAAAGATGAGAAAGGTAGGTTGGGGCTCAGTTGTAGAAGGTTCTGAATGCCATCAGGAATCTGGACTTTTTCTGTAATCAGTGGGAAGCTTTAAAAGATTTTTCAGTAGAGGAATGGCTTGATCAAGTGACTATTTAGGAAAATTAATTTGTTTCAGTTTATAAAGTAGATTTAAGTGGAGAGAGACCTAAAATCAGGAAATTGCTGCTGAAGTACAAGCATGAAATGGTAAAAGTTTAAAATTAGGAGTGGTAGTGAGAGTAGAAGGGAAATGATGGGTGTGAAAAAACCCTAAGTGTAGGGAAGTACTTGAAGGACTTAGCGACAGGGAAAAGCGGGTAAAGAAGGAGGCAGAAATGTGTTCCAGGTTCAAGCCTGACTGGCAGGGAGAATGGCAGTACTGTTAATAAATAAGGAAATCAAGAGTTCAATTAGCTATATTAAATGTAATCCAATTAGAGCTACTGCTATGTGTTGTGATTTTTAAAGCCCATACAGGACCTGCCAATAAAGAAAATTTTACAACTTGCAATTCTTTTCTTATACAGAACAGTTATTTCAGGATCTCTTGCTACAGAGCTCTTTCTTCCTCTGACCCCCACCTTCCAAACCCAGAATTCAGTGTCTTCTGAGCATGTTGTCTCCACAGCATACCTTATCCCTGTCAGCATGGGAACTACTTATTTCAGAATTGGGAATCTGACAAATATCCCACATAACAGAGAAAAATAGGACACTGGATAATTTACCATTATTGTGTGTAAGAAGTAGTAAGTGTCACTAGGGAAATGTGTTTGACAGACATGTTCTATTTGATCTTCATGATCTGCAAGCCTAATTCTGATGCGAGTTGCCTTGTGAGAATTCAGTCATTTAGCAAATCGTACAAGTACCAACCATGTACCTAACATTGTCCTAGGTGCTGGGGATACATCAGGAAATAAGGCGGCCTATGTCACTTGTACCATGAAGCTTCTATTTCAGGGGTCAGAGATAGGTACAGACACAATATAAATGAATAAATAAATAGATATTTTGTTTGGTGATTAGTGCTAATATGAAAATAAAGCATGGTAAGGGAAATGAGAATGACAAAGGAAATGCTGTTTTATATAAGATGGCTGGGGAAGACCACTGATAAGGTGATATTTGAATACCATCTGGAGGATGTGAGGGAACAAGGCATGTGGACTTCTGGGGGGAAAATGTTCCAGGCAGAGGAAATAACCAGTGCATAGGGCTTGTGTGCAGAAATGAGTTAACGTAGTAGGCCTGAGACTGCTATCCTTAGAAAGGCATAATTGTAAGGCTGGCTCTTGGCTGGTATCTGGCAACTTGGATTTGGGGAGAGTTTCCACCATTCCCTGATAAGAATGACTCACTGTGCCCACACTGTTTGTACAGACAATGTGGTTTATGCTAAACATCTGTTTTCCTTCTGGGAGTCTGGAGTTTTGGTACTTGCTAGGCAGAGGACACTTCCATGACTAGCCCCCAATAAAAATCCCGGGTACTGAGTCTCTGATGAACTTCCCTGATAGACAACATTTCATACATGTTGTCACAACTCGTTCTTGGGAGAATTAAGTGCATCCTGTCTGACTCCACTGCAGAGGACTCCTGGAAGCTTGTACTTGTTCACCCCATGAACTTTTTCCCTTAGCTGATTTAGCTTCATGTCCTTTCACAGTAATAAATCATAGTGGTGAATATGACTACTGAGTCCTGTGAGTCTTCCTAACACGTCATCATACCTGGGACTTGTCTTGGGGACCCACACAGCTTGAGATGAAGATTGGTGGGCAGGTTCAAGCACCAGCAAGAAGCCAACGTGTCTGGAGTGGAATAAACACAGGGGAAAGTAGTAGATGAAGTGAGAAGGATTATAAGGGGCCAGATCATTGTAGATCATCTTATTAGACATAGTAAGGACCTTGATTTTTTGCAAAGTGGGATGAAAAGCCATTTGATGAGGGAAGTACCATAGTATGATTTTTTTTTTTTTAATCAGCCTTCAACATCATATGGAATCAAGATGACTAGTTAGGAGGTTGTTGTAATAGACCAGTGGCAAGATATTGGTGGCATGGACAAGGGTGATAGTATTGAAAGTGATGAGCAATGGTTGGTTTTGGAATATATGGTAAACGTTAATCCAGTAGAATTTGCTAATGGATTAGATGTGGAATTAAGAGAGGAGTCAAGGACGACTTTAAGATTTTTGCCTGAACAGTTGGAAAAATGGAGTTGTTATTTGCTGAAATGAGAAGATTATTGGAAGAGTAGATTTGGGGCAAGAAGAAAAAAAAGTTCAATTTTTGAGTAAGTCTGAGGTGCATAAGTGGAGATAATAGGCATGTAGTTGGATATGAGTCTGGAATTGAGGGGAAGTCTGGTTAGATATATAAATTTGCAGGTCATTTAAAACCCCTGGGGTTGAGAAGATCATCTAGGAAGTAAATTTAGAGAAGAAAAGAAGTCTGAAGATTAAATGCCAGGGGCACCAAAATTTAGTCCTTGAGAAAATAAGGAGGATCCTACAGAAGAGACAGAAAGGGATGGCTAGTGAATAGGGGAGGAATCAAGAGTGGTGTGCCAAGGCCAAGTGCAGAAAGACTTTCAAGGAGGAGTGGGTGATCAGTCATATCAAATGCTACTAGTAGGTTGATAAAGGTGAGCCTGAGAATTGACATTGGTTTGACACCATGAGATTCACCAGTGACCTTGATAAAACCACTTTCAGTGGAGTGATGGTTGGAAGATGGCTCAAGAGAAAATGGAAACAGAGCAAATGGAGGTGGCAAATGCAGACAACTCTTTTAAGGAGTTTACTTCAAAGGAGGAACAAGAAACAGGGTGATAATTGGAGGAGGCACAGGGTTAAGGAAAGGAAGGGCATCTTATTTGTTTAAAATGAGGACTGATACATAGTTTTTGCTAATGGAATGATACAGTAGAGAGGGAAAGTTAATGATGCAGGAGAGAAGGGGATCTATTGGGAACAAGAATGAGCATTTAGAGGACATGCCCAGAAAGGGAGAGACAGCACATCCAGAGGAGGGCCTCTGGAGTGTGGAGTTACAGTGTTTGGAGTTCTGGACGGTGAAAGTCCAAAATCAAGGTGCTGGCCAATTTGGTTCTTAGTGAGAGCTCTCTTCCTGGATTGTAGACAGCTGTCTTCTTACTGTGTCCTCACATGCCGTGTGGCTGACAGGATCTTGGTGCTCTGGCGTGGTGTCAGGCCTGAGCCTCTGAGGTGGGACAAGGGAGTTCAGGACATTGGACCACCAGAGACCTCCCAGCCCCATGTAATATCAATAGGCGAGAGTTCTCCCAGAGATCTCTGTCTCAACGCTAAGACCCAGCTCCACCCAACTGTCAGCGGACTCCAGTGCTGGACACCCCATGCCAAACAACTAGCAAGATAGGAACACAACCCCACCCATTAACAGAAAGGCTGCCTAAAATCATACTAAGTTCACAGACACCCCAAAACACACCACCGGACGTGGTCCTGCCCACCAGAAAGACAAGATCCAGCCCCACCCACCAGAACACAGGCACCAGTCCCCACCACCAGGAAGCTTACACAAGCCACTGAAACAACCTCACCAACTGGCGGCAGACACTAAAAACAACAGGAACTACAAACCTGCAGCCTGCAAAAAGGAGACCCCAAACACAGTAAGTTAAACAAAATGAGAACACAGAGAAATATGCAGCAGATGAAGGAGCAAGGTAAAAACCCACCAGACCAAACAAATGAAGAGGAAATAGGCAGTCTACCTGAAAAAGAATTCAGAGTAATGATAGTTAAAGATGAGCCAAAATCTTGGAAATAGAATGGAGAAAATACAAGAAATGTTTAACAAGGACCTAGAAGAACGAAAGAGAAAACAAACGATGATGAACAACACAATAAATAAAATTTAAAGTTCTCTAGAAGGAATCAAGAGCAGAATAATTGAGGCAGAATAACAGATAAGTGACCTGGAAGATAAAATAGGGGAAATAACTACCGCAGAGCAGAATAAAGAAAAAAGAATGAAAAGAATTGAGGACAGTCTCAGAGACCTCTGGGACAACATTAAATGCACTAACGTTCAACTTATAGGGGTCCTGGAAGAAGAATAGAAAAAGAAAGAGTCTGAGAAAATATTTGAAGAGATTATAGTTGAAAACTTCCCTAACATGGGAAAGGAAATAGTCAATCAAGTCCAGGAAGGGCAGAGAGTCCCATACAGGATAAATCCAAGGAGAAACACGCCAAGAAACATATTACTCAATCTATCAAAAACTAAATACAAAGAAAAAATATTAAAAGCAGCAAGGGAAGAGCAACAAATTACATACAAGGGAATGCCCATAAGGTTAATAGCTGATCTTTCAGCAGAAACTCTGCAAGCCAGAAGGGAGTGGCAGGACATATTTAAAGTGATGAAAGGGAAAAACCTACAACCAAGATTACCCAGCAAGGATCTCATTCAGATTCGATGGAGAAATTAAAACCTTTACAGACAAGCAAAAGTTAAGAAAATTCAGCACCACCAAACCAGCTTTACAACAAATGCTAAAGGAACTTCTCTAGGCCGGAAACACAACAGAAGGAAAAGACCTACAAAAACAAACCCAAAACAATTAAGAAAATGGTAATAGGAACATACATATCGATAATTACCTTAAATGTAAATGGATTAAATGCTCCCACCAAAAGACATAGACTGGCTGAATGGATACAAAAACAAGACCCGTATATATGCTGTCTACAAGAGACCCACTTCAGACCTAGGGACACATACAGACTGAAAGTGAGGGGATGGAAAAAGATATTCCATGCAAATGGAAATCAAAAGAAAGCTGGAGTAGCCATTCTCATATCAGACAAAACAGACTTTAAAATAAAGACTATTACAAGAGACAAAGAAGGACACTACATAGTGATCAAGGGATCAATCCAAGAAGAAGATATAACAATTGTAAATACTTATGCACCCAGCATAGGAGCACCTCAATACATAAGGCAAATGCTAACAGCCATAAAAGGGGAAATCAACAGTAACACAATCATAGTAGGGGGCTTTAATATCCCAGTTTCACCAATGGACAGATCATCCAAAATGAAAATAAATAAGGAAACACAAGATTTAAATGATACATTAAACAAGATGGACTTAATTGATATTTAAGGGCATTCCATCCAAAAACAACAGAATACACTTTCTTCTCAAGTGCTCATGGAACATTCTCCAGGATAGTTCCTATCTTGGGTCACAAATCAAGTCTTGGTAAATTTAAGAAAATTGAAATCGTATCAAGTATCTTTTCCGACCACAATGCTGTGAGACTAGATATCAATTACAGGAAAAACTCTGCAAAAAATATAAACACATGGAGGCTAAACAATATACTACTTAATAACCAAGAGATCACTGAAGAAATCAAAGAGGAAATCAAAAAATACCTAGAAACAAATGACAATGAAAACACAACCCAAAACCTATGGGATACAGCAAAAGCAGTTCTAAGAGGGAAGACTATAGCAATACAATCCTACCTCAAGAAACAAGAAACATCTCAAATAAACAACCTAACCTTACACCTAAAGCAATTAGAGAAAGAAGAACAAAGAAAACCCAAAATTAGCAGAAGGAAAGAAATCATAAAGATCAGATCAGAAATACATGAAAAAGAAATGAAGGAAACAATTCCAAAGATCAATAAAACTAAAAGCTGGTTCTCTGAGAAGATAAACAAAATTGATAAACCATTAGCCAGGCTCATCAAGAAAAAAAAGGGAGAAGACTGAAATCAACAGAATTAGAAATGGAAAAGGAGAAGTAACAGCTGACACTGCAGAAATACAAAGGATCATGAGAGTTTACTACAAGCAACTCTATGCCAATAAAATGGACAACCTGAAAGAAATGGACAAATTCTTAGGAAAGCACAACCTTCCGAGACTGAACCAGGAAGAAATAGAAAATGTTAACAGACCAATCACAAGCACTGAAATTGAAATTGTGATTTAAAATCTTCCAACAAACGAAAGGCCAGGACCAGATGGCTTCACAGGTGAATTCTATCAAACATTTAGAGAAGAGTTAACACCTATCCTTCTCAAACTCTTCCAAAATAGAGCAGACGGAGGAACACTCCCCAACTCATTCTACGAGGCCACCATCACCCTGATACCAAAACCAGACAAAGATGTCACAAAGAAAGAAAACTACAGGCCAATATCACTGACGAACATAGATGCAAAAATCCTCAACAAAATACTAGCAAACAGTAATCCCACAGCACATTAAAAGGATCATACACCATGATCAGGTGGGGTTTATCCCAGGAATGCAAGGATTCTTCAGTATATGCAAATCAATCAATGTGATAAACCATATTAACAAACTGAAGGAGAAACCATATGATCATCTCAATAGATGCAGAAAAAGCTTTTGACAATATTGAACACACATTTATGATAAAAACCCTCTAGAAGTAGGCATAGAGGGAACTTACCGCAACATAATAAAGGCCATATATGACAGACCCACAGCCAACAATGTTCTCAGTGGTGAAAAACTGAAACCATTTCCACTAAGATCAGGAACAAGACAAGGTTGCCCACTCTCATCATTATTATTCAACATAGTTTTGGAAGTTTTAGCCACAGCAATCAGAGAAGAAAAAGAAATAAAAGGAATCCAAATCCGGAAAGAATAAGTAAAGCTGTCACTGTTTGCAGATGACATGATACTATACATAGAGAATCCTAAAGATGCTACCAGAAAACTACTAGAGCTAATCAATGAATCTGGTAAAGTTGCAGGATACAAAATTAATGCACAGAAATCTCTTGCATTCCTATACACTAATGATGAAGTATCTGAAAGAGAAATTAAGGAAACACTCCCATTTACCACTGCAACCAAAAAATAAAATACCTAGGAATAAACCTACCTAAGGAGACAAAAGACCTATATGCAGAAAACTATAAGACACTGATGAAAGAAGTTAAAGATGATACAAACAGATGGAGAGATATACCGTGTTCTTGGATTGGAAGAATCAACATTGTGAAAATGACTATACTACCCAAAGCAATCTACAGATTCAGTGCAATGCCTATCAAACTACCAATGGCATTTTTCACAGAACTAGAGCAAACAGTTTCACAATTTGTATGGAAACGCAGAAGACCCCAAATAGCCAAAGCAATCTTGAGAAAGAAAAACGGAGCTGGAAGAATCAGGCTCCCTGACTTCAGACTATACTACAAAGCTACAGTAATCAAGACAGTATAGTACTGGCACAAAAATAGAAATATAGATCAGTGGAACAGTATAGAAAACCCAGAGTTAAACACACACACATATGGTCACCTTATCTTTGATAAAGGAGTCAAGAATATACAATGGAGAAAAGACAGCCTCTTCAATAAGTGGTGCTAGGAAAACTAGACAGCTACATGTAAAAGAATGAAATTAGAACACTGCCTAACACCTATAAAAAATAAACTCAAACTGGATTAAAGACCTAAATGTAAGGCCAGACACTATAAAACTTATAGAGGAAAACGTAGGCAGAACACTCTATGACATAAATCACTTCAAGATGCTTTTTGACACACCTCCTAGAGAAATGGAAATAAAAATAAACAAATGGGACCTAATGAAACTTCAAAGCTTTTGCACAGCAAAGGAAACCATAAACAAGATGAAAAGACAACCCTCAGAATGGGAGAAAATATTTGCAAATGAAGCAACTGACAAAGGATTAATCTCCAAATTATACAAGCAGCTCATGCAGCTCAATATCAAAAAAAAAAAAACCCAATCCAAAAATGGGCAGAAGACCTAAATAGACATTTCTCCAAAGAAGATATACAGATTGCCAACAAACACATGAAAGGATGCTCAACATCACTAATCATTAGAGAAATGCAAATCAAAACTACAATGAGGTATCACCTCACACCGGTCAGAATGGCCATCATCCAAAAATCTACAAACAGTATATGCTGGAGAGGGTGTGGAGAAAAGGGAACCCTCTTTCACTGTTGGTGGGAATGTAAATTGATACAGACACTATGGAGAACAATATGGAGGTTCCTTAAAAAAATAAAAATAGAACTACCATATGACCCAGCAATCCCACTACTGGGCATATACCCTGAGAAAACCGTAATTCAAAAGGAGTCATGTACCACAATGTTCATTGCAGTGCTATTTACAGTAGCCAGGATATGGAAGCAACCTAAGTGTCCATCAACAGATGAATGGATAAAGAAGATGTGGCACCTATATACAATGGAATATTACTCAGCCATAAAAAGAAACGAAATTGAGTTATTTGTAGTGAGGTGGATTGACCTAGAGTCTGTCATACAGAGTGAAATAAGTCAGAAAGAGAAAAACAAATACCGTATGCTAACACATATATATGGGATCTTAGAGAAAAAAAAATGGTTCTGAGGAACCTGGGACAGGACAGGAATAAAGACGCAGACATAGAGAATGGACTTGAGGACACACGGAGCAGGAAGGGTAAGCTGGGACGAAGTGAGAGAGTAGCATTGACATATATACACTACCAAATGTAAAATAGATAGCTAGTGGGAAGCAGCTGCTTAGCACAGGGAGATCAGCTTGGTGCTGTGTGACCACCTAGAGGGGTGGGATAGGGAGGGTGGGAGGGAGACACAAGAGGGAGGGGATATGGGGATATATGTATACGTATAGCTGATTCACTTTGTTATATAGCAGAAACTAACACAACATTGTAAAGCAGTTATACTCCAATAAAGATTAAAAAAAAAAAACCAAAAAAAAAAAGAATGATCATCTAAATTTATAGTAGCACTGAAGTGTGATACAGAAATAAGAGAGTAATAGGTATTAAGTAGTAGGTATTAAGTTCAGTTATGTGTATCTGGTAATCTTGATGACTTAACATTGCTACATTTTTATCAGAAGTGAAATTCATTCAAAAAGTATTTGAGTGCCTCCTATGTACCAGGCATTATTTTAGTCATAGGAATTGAGCTTTTCAGTTTTTCCCTAAATTAACTTACAGTCTAGAAGAGGAAATAAAAATATATCTATAGCAGATGCTGGAAGTGTGGTATAAATTGCTTTTGAATATGGAGAAATACGATTTGTGTCTCAAATCAAGGAAGGCTTCACAGAGGAGGCGGTTATTTTAAGACTGGAGAATATGACGTGCATCAGTGAGTATAGTGTGGCCTTAACAGTTGCATGTCTGACTCTGAATTTTTAGTGTATGCTTTCTACCCTATATGTACATTCATATATTCCAAACATATTTGAAGTGAGTCTGCAGGAAGAAGAGAGGTCTTGAAAACAACTTCAGCAGCATGACATACTAAAATTTGAAATTAATGTACTCCCTAGCAAAGAGACCTTTGAGAGTTCAGCTACTTTATTGTCTCCAGCAGTGTGCTTTAAGCATTGGATATAGGGGTGGGGAATGCCACAGAAAATTTGGCATGTTTTAAATTAAAAATATATTTATACTTGTCCTACAGATAGGTTCATCTGTACCATTTTTCCAGAGTCCACATATATGCGTTAATATACAATATTTGTTTTTCTCTTTCTGACTTACTTCACTCTGTATGGCAGGCTCTAGGTCCATTCATGTCTCTACAAATGACCCAATTTCATTCCTTTTTAAGGCTGAGTAATATTCCATTTTATATATGTACCACATCTTCTTTATCCATTCATCTCGGTGCTCTGTGGTGACCTAGATGGGTGGGGTGGGGGCGTGGGAGGGAGGTCCAAGAGGGAGGGGATATATGTATACATACAGCTGATTCACTTCATTGTACAGCAGAAACTAACACAACATTGCAAAGCAACTATACCCCAATTTAAAAACATATATGTATATAAAAACACTTAACTTTTTTTTTTAATTAATTTATTTATTTTATTTATCTTTGGCTTCATTGGGTCTTCATTGCTGCGCGTAGGCTTTCTCTAGTTGCGGTGAGCGGGGGCTACTCTTCATTTCAGTGCACGGGCTTCTCATTGTGGTGGCTTCTCATTGCGGAGCACGGGCTCTAGGCACACGGGCTTCGGTAGGTGTGCCACGCAGGCTCAGTAGTCGTGGCTCACAGGCTTTAGAGCGCAGGCTCAGTAGTTGTGGTGCCCAGGCTTAGTTGCTCCACAGCATGTGGGATCTTCCTGGACCAGGGCTCGAACCCGTGTCCCCTGCATTGGCAGGTGGGTTCTTAACCATTGCGCCACCAGGGAAACCCAAAACACTTAACTTTTTAACACTAACACTGAAATAGTGAGTAACTGAGAGACCACACAAAATGGCTCATAGAAGAATTAGTGCAAATAGGAATTTACTCCATTAATTCTTTTTCAAACCTCTTAAAATAATTTTTAAGACAATTTCAACATAGTACACAACTGGTTATATGAGACTAAATAACAGTGTATTATCACTGGGTTATGAAAGTATTTGCTTACAGTGATTATATTTTGAATCTTAGATTCTTATCTCTATAAATCTATTGTATTCTATTATTTTCTTCCCTTTTTTGCTTTTTTTTTTGAATAGGGAGCTTCTCTGTTGTTGATGCTGAAAACTTACCTTAGTGAAGATGTATTTCAACATGCTATTGTTCTTTACCTGCATAATCATAGCTATGCATCCATTCACAGTGATGATCTGTGGGATAGTTTTAATGAGGTAAGTGACCTGGATATTTTATTTAGCTCTTAAACTAAGAAGAGAGGAGTTCTTCTATTTATGTTTTTATCAAGTATGTAAATAAGCTGTGGTACCAAGGATAGTTATTTAAGAGAGAGGGGAATGGAGCTTAGTATATAAATATTTATAAATAAGAGCACAGAATTAAAAGTCATGAAATGGAAGTCCTGGTCTTAATTGTTGAAAAAATTGCATGAGGCCTTGTGTAAGCATCTTTAGTCTATATCTTAATCTCCATGCCTACTTTGTAAGAAAGTTCTCTTTTCTGAATTAGTGTATATTATTATGTTTTCATTATTTGATTTTTTTTTCAAAAATCTCTTTTCCTTTCCTTATGTTTTTGCAGTCTTTCTACCTTACATTCATGGTTTTTTGCTCTATTCTCTGCCCTATGAATCCTCCTATCTTTTGTGGCCGTGTTCCTCTAAATTAGATGATGTATCACAGTCTGGCTGCCATGGCTCCATACTGCCCTTGGATCATTTTGCTGCTTGGATTTTGTTGTGCCTAGAATTCTAGCAAGCAGTGTAATCAGTTACAAGTTATGCTTCCTAACAGTGTGTGAACCCAGCCTGCATGGTGCACATATGCTGACGGCATAGCCCTTATAAGCGTTTGAATTTGTTACCCTGATCTAGATCAATGGTTTTTAATGTTTTGGAAGATCACAGACATATTTGAAAATTTGATGACAGTTCTGGACATATGCCCCCAAAAAACTACAGATATGCAAAATATCACACACAGATTCAAAGTTTTATGGATCCTGGGTTAAGAACCCCTGCTCTGGATCTTTTCCATGTGCTGTCTCTGCTCCCTTGCCTTATCTGAAATTTGGTATCTTCTAATTGTTAACCCTTTTCCCAGAAGATATATCTTCCCTACTCTCTTGAGTTCTTTTTGAGAAGAGGGATCAGTCCTTATTACCTAAGAGTTGCTTCTAAATCATTGTTTTTCCTCTTACCAGGTAGTAGCATTTCAAATGAAAGCCACATTATTTGCTTTATACTCATTGTATTATCTCCTGACGTTTAGAATATATTTCTGCCTTCCTCACTGACTTCAACTTTTGCATCACAGTGTTTTCCTATCCAGACCTAGCCCCTTAACATTATCCTCAGGCTTTTCAGCAGCCACATCATATTATGCACCGGACTCTTCATTTCAGTTCTGTTTCAGAGACCCAAACATGCCTTGCTTTGGGGCAAGCTTGTTTTCTTCCCAACCTCTTGTCCAGAAATAAATAGGTCAGAGCCATGAGAAACATAAGGTTAATATCACAAAGCATTTGGGAAGATTTTCTCCATCCTTTTCGGCTCTAAATAAATAGGCGTATGTCGACTGAGGTGTAAGTCCTGCCATAGTGGCGTGATATTACAAAACATTTTAACTACTTGATGATTTGAGTTGCTTGCAGATCCATAGGTCATCTAGAAAAATAATTTGAATCGTAAATTTAGCTCACCTGCTTCAAAGAGATAGTTCAAAAGTTGCTTCTTAATCATTGACACCAGATGTCTTAGGGACAGTGAGCTTTGGAGGGTCTGTGAACCTCTGACAGTGGATTCTAGATTTTGTAGATAAATGCATGTATTTTATAGGAAAAAGGGGTATGTGACCATGAAAAACATTCACTGCTGTTCTCTAGAGAGACCTAAAGTCCAGGCAGGCGACCTGTTTATATTTCACTCCTCTGCTGCTGCGGCTCCTGCTCCCAGGCACTCCCACAGGATGAGCTCTTTAAAAGATGAACTTTAACATTTGTGAAAGCAGAGGGTCTGGGGAATAAAGAGAAATCTGGACCGAGAAATCTGGACCTAGCTGATTCACAGGAGTGAGTAGCAGTGCTTCTGATTCTAGACTGTATATCATTATCCATACCTTCTAAATGTTAGTATTGTGACCTGAAGGAGTGCTTATATCTTCTTAGGGGTTTTAGTGAACACTCAGTTGGTTGATAGCATATGTGCTGCTTTTTCAACGTAGTTCCTCTCTCACTCTCTTTAGTTATCACTTAGCTGTATTCCAGGTTACTTTCCTTTTAGCAGTTGCTCAATTACCTAGAGTAAAAATGTAAATTCAACTCAGCATTTGTGCTTCTTTTTTGTATTACCATTAAATGTAGTCTCCATAGAATGTGGTAGAGAAAGAGGGAAAGGTACTATAAAATTTTTAGACTGTTAAAGCAAAAATAATTTATTTATTTTTTTCTATAGGTCTCAAACAAAACACTAGATGTAAGGAAAATGATGAAAACCTGGACCCTGCAGAAAGGATTTCCTTTAGTGACTGTTCAAAGAAAAGGAAAGGAACTTCTGGTGCAACAAGAAAGATTTTCTTTAAATACGAAGCCTGAAATTCAGCCTTCAGATGCAAGGTGAGTGCCCATGCTCTCTCCCCGCTATCTCTTTTGCACCCTCAGGTTAAACTATTTTTAAATGTTTTGTAATCATAAGTTCTTAAGAAACCTAACAAGATTATCCCTTTCTGGGAATAGCTTGAAAAATGTCACCTTCCTGCCAAAAAAAAAAAAAAAACACCCAAAAAATGATGTGTAACTGACTGAAATATTGGAGAGAGTGATAATCTTCCAGTATTTTCTTTTTACAGCTCTCTGTGGCATATTCCACTATCCTATGTCACTGATGAAGGAAATTATTCAAAGTATCGATCAGTATCATTACTGGACAAGAAATCAGGTTTGGCTATATTTAACACTTTTCTGAAATGAAATTAGAAGCAGCATATTTTCTAAAAATCTGACCAAGCAGCAGAAAGGGGATTACACTTTCCAATGTACACAGCTCTCTGAGCTGGTTCTATGAGACACCTATACAAAATGTGACTAAGGTGAGATTGAGTCTATGTATCATGCATAAAACTGGTCTTTCTTAGTCATGTGAAATAAGGTATAAAAAATTGCACTGAATATGCTAGCAGTTGTGGTAGAAAATAGCAAATGCTGTGTTTTTGTATCCTAGATAAGTATTTTGTTAGAAGTAGTAGATCAGTTTCTTAAAGTATACTCTGCTGTCTACCCTCTAGGGGTGGGCTGAGGCGACTGCATTTTAATAAGCACCCTAGATGATTCTTATGCATGACAAAGGTTGATTCATGAGACAGATTTGTAGTAAATAATTATTACAAAATGTCCTGTAGACATAGTATACATTTTTTGATAATGAGAAAATAGGGCAAGAAATTATGATTGTGGGAGGATAATAAAATGTAAAGATTGTATATGCTGACCCACAAGGAGTCTATAAAAAGAAATTGAAGTGTAGTTTCTAACCATCTGTTAAATACCACTGAATGCTACACCACGTATCCTCTTAATTTACATCCTGAAAACATGAGGCTCTTGGGTTCTGCAGGAACCATTAGTGATACTTTAGATTCATGGAAAGGGAAAATTTGTTTGAATTTGGATCTGTTGTTCAATCCTATATCTTTGAGAGGGGAGTGTAGCTTAGTAAGAGTCTGACTTTGGAGCCACATTGCCTGGTTCAGCCATATGATTTTAGGTGAGTTATGTGACCTCTCTGAGCCTCTTTCCCTGAGCTATAGAATGGAGAGAGTAATTATACTTGCGTTATAGTGTTATGTGAGGATTAATTGAGCTCATTTATATGAAGCACCTAGAATAATGCCTGGCACATGTTATGTGCTATGTAAGTGTTAGTTATCATTATTAATGTTACTATTGAAAAAAATAATTTTTAAGCATAACATATCCACATTACATAAAACCAGAAGATGGAGAACAAATCTTACTACCCTATTGTAACTACTCTCATGATTATTTCTTTCTAGTCATTTTTTTTTTTAAAGAAATTCACGTTCTTTTATTTATTTATTTATTTATTTATTTATTTATGACTGTGTTGAGTCTTCGTTTCTGTGCGAGGGCTTTCTCTAGTTGCGGCAAGTGGGGACCACTCTTCATTGTGGTGCGCGGGCCTCTCACCATCGCGGCCTCTCTTGTTGCGGAGCACAGGCTCCAGACGCGCAGGCTCAGTAATTGTGGCTCACGGGCCCAGTTGCTCCATGGCATGTGGGATCTTCCCAGACCAGGGCTCGAACCCGTGTCCCCTGCATTGGCAGGCAGATTCTCAACCACTGCGCCACCAGGGAAGCCCTCTAGTCATTTTTTTAAAATATTTTTTTACTTGGTTGATATTGTGTACATGTGATTTTTATATCTTACCTTTTTTTTTAACTTAACGTATGCACTAATTGACTTAATCTTTCTTACTGTTGGACACTTGATTTACCATTTGTATCTATAAAAAAAATGCCTCAATAAAATTTGAGTTCTTAAATGCTTTCTCATTATATGCACTATTTCATAGGAATGCATCTCAAAAATGAAGACTGTGTTACCTTTTGTGGTTTAATACATATTTCCAAGTTGCCCTTCTGTTGTGTGGTAACAACTTAAAAGGCCAGTTGAAATATATGAGCATACCAGTTGCATTTCAGTCTAACTGGAGTGTTACAACAACAATTTCATTATTTAAAACACTAAGTACAATTGATGATGTCATCATATCTTTGATTAATACAGCATAGCTGGAGGTACAAGGAAGTGCTGCCTTCTTGATAAAAACAAAACTTCATACTTTAAGTGGGCCCTGGAAGGATAGTCTCTGACCTAAGAGAGAACAAATAATCCCATCTCCCTATTTATTTTATTTTATTTTATTTTTATACAGCAGGTTCTTATTAGTTATCTATTTTATACATATTAGTGTATACATGTCAATCCCAATCTCCCAATTCATCCCACCACTCCACCTCCCCACGGCTTTCCCCCCTTGGTATCCATACATTTGTTCTCTGCATCTGTGTCTCTATTTCTGCCCTGCAAACCAGTTCATCTGTACCGTTTTTCTAGGTTCCACCTATATGCGTTAATATACGATATTTGTTTTTCTCTTTCTGACTTACTTCACTCTGTATGACAGTCTCTAGGTCCATCCACGTCTCTACAGATGACCCAGTTTCGTTCCTTTTTATGGCTGAGTAATATTCCATTGTATATATATATGCCATATCTTCTTTATCCATTCATCTGTCTATGGACACTTAGGTTGCTTCCATGTCCTGGCTATTGTAAATAGAGCTGCAGTGAACATTGTGGTACATGACTCTTTTTGAATTATAGTTTTCTCAAGGTATATGCCCAGTAGTGGGATTGCTGGGTCGTATGGTAGTTCTATTTTTAGTTTTTTAAGGAACCTCCATACTGTTCTCCATAGTGGCTATATCAGTTTACATTCCCGCCAACGGTGCAAGAGAGTTCCCTTTTCTCCACACCGTCTCCAGCATTTGTTGTTTGTAGATTTTCTGATGATGCCCATTCTAACCAGTGTGAGGTGATACCTCACTGTACTTTTGATTTGCATTTCTCTAATAATTAGTGATGTTGAGCAGCTTTTCATGTGCTTCTTGGCCATCTGTCTGTCTTCTTTGGAGAAATGTCTGTTTAGATCTTCTGCCCATTTTTTTTTTAATTTATTTTTATTTATTTTTGGCTCTGTTGGGTCTTTGTTGCTGCTCATGGGCTTCCTCTAGATGTGGTGAGCGGGGGCTACTCTTCGTTGCGGTGCGCAGGCTTCTCATTGCGGTGGCTTCTCTTGTTGCAGAGCATGGGCTCTAGGCTTGTGGACTTCAGTAGTTGTGGCACTTGGGCTCAGTAGATGTGGCTCACGGGCTCTAGAGCGCAAGCTCAGTAGTTGTGGCGCACGGGCCTAGTTGCTCCACAGAATGTGGGATCTTCCCGGACCAGGGCTTGAACCCGTGTCCCCTGCATTGGCAGGTGGATTCTTAACCACTGCGCCACCAGGGAAGCCCCTTTCTGCCCATTTTTTGATTGGGTTGTTTGTTTTTTTAATATTGAGCTGCATGAGCTGTTTATATATTTTGGAGATTAATCCTTTGTCTGTTGATTCGTTTGCAAATATTTTCTCCCACTTGTCTTTTCATCTTATTTATAGTTTCCTTTGCTTTGCAAAAGTTTTTAAGTTTCCTTGGGTCCCATTTGTTTATTTTTGTTTTTATTTCCATTACTCTAAGAGGTGGGTCAAAAAAATCTTGCTGTGATTTATGTCAAAGAGTGTTCTTCCTGTGTTTTCCTCTAAGAATTTTATAGTGTCCGGTCTTACATTTAGGTCTTTAATCCATTTTGAGTTTATTTTTGTGTATGGTGTTAGGGAGTGTTCTAATTTCATTTTTTTACATATAGCTGTCCAGTTTTCCCAGCACCACTTATTGAAGAGACTGTCTTTTCTCCATTGTATATCCTTGCCTCCTTTGTCATAGATTAGTTGACCATATGTGCGTGGGTTTACCTCTGAGCTTTCTATCCTGTTCCATTGATCTATATTTCTGTTTTTATGCCAGTACCATATTGTCTTGATTACGTAGCTTTGTAGTATAGTCTGAAGTCAGGGAGTCTGATTCCTCCAGCTCCATTTTTTTCCCTCAGGGTAGCTTTGGCTATTTGGGGTCTTTTGTGTCTCCATACAAATTTTAAGATTTTTTGTTCTAGTTCTGTAAAAAATGTCATTGGTAATTTGATAGGGATTGCATTCTATCTGTAGATTGCTTTACCCATCTCCCTATTTTTAAAAGGGACCAATAAGGAAATCTTGCAAACCTCCCAATAGTATATAAATTTTTGGTGGTATTAGAAATAATTGGACAATAAGAAATCTGCTTTTATTAGCCCTCTACTTTTTAGCTCAGTTCATATGCCAGTTTCTTAAACTCTTTCTGAGATTCACACCCCAAAGTCTTGCTCATATTTTCCTGCTATTGCCGTTTCCTTCTAAGTCCTTACCTGGCACTCTCTGCTTCCACTGCACAAAAATTGTTTCAGCAACTCAAACATGCCGCACTGCCTCTTGTCTCTGGGCCTTTACATATGGTGTTTTCTCTTCTGGAATAACACTCCTGCCTCCTGATTCCTTGGTTTTACTCCTATGCACTCTTCAGATCTCAACTCATCCATTGCTTGCTCTAAGGAGCCCTCCCTCACCCCAAGACAGGTTAGATGCCCTACTTATGTGTTTTAATGATATTCTCTACTTTTTATATACTATAAGTACTGTTTTGTTTATATTTATCCCACATTAGATGTATCCCCCATTGAGGGTGGAGATCTTGGTTACAGAAATCACTTTTGCAACCTTAGCACCCTATAGGCACACAAAAATTTATTGAATAAATAAATTTAGTCTATAACAACATGACTCAATTTCAAATCTCACTGTAAAAAGTTCTAGGAAAAGAGCATTCCAACCTTGATGAAATGATACTTTCTGTTTCTCTTCATTTGAAAATATTCTTAGTAAAGGGGAATATATGAAATGCACTATAATATGATTGGTTTAATCTAGAGGTGGAACTGAGCCAATATGTGCTGAAAGCAGTGTCTGCTAATTCCTCTTCTCAACTGTGTTATTTACCTTGCTGCTGCAGTTTTAATTCCTGGCAGTTCAGGTTTTGAAAGTCCACACTGAAAATGTCTGTCCTCACAAAAAGTGTTTGAGGACAGTTGGGTCTTCTTGGTTCCTGATGCTCCTGTGAGAACCAATTTTGGTTTAATTGAATTTTAATTTTTTCTTTTCTCAAAAGAAATATAGCACAGACAGTGACTACAGAGGCTTATTTTACGCCATATGACTTTAGTACAATGTGTTATCTTGGTGGTTTGTTAAATCTATATAGTATAGTTTCGTGCGTTCTAATGTCAGGGTTGCTGGGTTAGTCCATTAGTTCAATCAAATATAGAAGTTATATGTGGTCAGTACTTTTGTCACTTTTCCCCATGTACATGGATTTTGAATGGTTAATAGTTTTTTTGCATAAGAAGTGCTGAATGGGACCATTTTTCTAAACTACCTATTGAGGAAATTACACTAAAATGTCTCCCTCTCCCTTCTCTTCCTTCCTTTCCCCCCTCCTCTTTCCTCTCTCTCTCTTCCACATTTTATTCAAACCTAATCTCTTTCACTATAGGAAATTTTTATATTAACTCTAACTTGGAACATTCATGTTTCTAAAAGGATATCACTGTGCCAGAAATATTTCTCTGAAACTAAAGGACATGGCATTGAAATGAAAGGCAGTTGAAAAAAAGAGGAAGGAGGAAGGGCATGTAGTTAGGATTGGATATTTATCATGTGCCATTCTCTGCTCTTGCCTTTTCCCCCTAATAAAATAAAGGGGAAGAAAGGAGTACTGGAGAAAGGAATGCTTTTGAACCGAAGGGGATGCATGCAGCTCAACTGCTTGCATCATGCTAGCCCGCTGGAGCAAGCTACACGGGAAATTTTGCAGCTTTATAGTGAAAACATATTTTTTGTTTCTGTGCTTTAATGTTTCTTTATAAAACAGTAGTTGATTTTCATAACTCATTGACAAATGTTTTTTTAAAATCACTATTAGATTACTTAATCTGGGCTTCTGCCATTTAACATTGGAGTTGCTCCCTCTTGTTTTACTACTCAGTGGACTGTGAAAATTGAACTGTTAATCTGTTAATGATTATAATAAATTAAAAACATATGAGGATAGCCTCATCCACATTTGAGCTGCAGGATGTAGTTACCTCCCTTGTGTGCAAAGCTATTATTTTTTGATACCTGTGGTTTTAAGGTCCTCCATTCTGGATCACTCAGAAGACCTGAAAGAGACTAATATGTTGATTCTTTAAATGATAAATTTCCTCTCTATGCTGTCGCTGCACTGCTTTATATTCTGTCATCGAAATGACAGTAATTCATGCACACTCCCAGCTGTGTTCCTCCTCTCTACCATCTGGACTTGGCTAGGTTTACAACATGGCAAGTTGCTTATCAGCGAAGATGCTCTGTATTTCAATATTTTCCTGTATCTATCCAATGGGAAAATTGCCATACTTATCATTCCTTGCCTCCTTTGTTGGGAAAGGGAGATTTGAAGCTCTTTAGTTCTTCTTCCCAAGGTCCTTTCTTCATAAAAGCTCTGTAGGAAATTGTGTTTGGTGACCCGGAGAGTGTTGATATTTTTGCGTTAGCTAATGATAAAGTTAATTTCGTTAGTCATAGGTTTGTTAAAAATATCTCCAACTTGGAGCAGCTACTGTTGCCATCACAAATAATCCTTAGAACGGCATTCTGCTCTAGAAAAGGAATAAACCCTATTAATGTAATTAATCTTTCCCATCTGTTGCTATAGCAGCAATAAAACAAATTAGTATGGAGTTCTTTTTAATGAAAAAGACTGATTGTCTGATATGTCATGGTAAGAAATGATCAGTAAGTCTTTCCATCTTAAAAATCTTTTACAGTTTCAGTAGAATTAGAGTAACTAAGGCATTAAGAAAATCTGATAAATTTAAATAATTCATGCTTTTGAAGTTGATCAACCCTACGACTTCAGGTACTAAAGGGTTTAAATGTGTTTCCAAAGCATTTTATGTGTAAAAACCTTTATATATAATTATTATGATAGTGAATATTTTAAAACAGCCTAAATATTTCCAAATAGGAGATTGGTTAAGCTGTGGTAGGTCTCGAAATAAAATATTCTGAAGATACTTGAATACTGCATATGAAGACAGTGGGAAAATGGCAGGAGGTGAAATCTGATAGGTGAAAAGGCAGTATAAAATAAATGTATATAGATCCAGTGTATTAAATATTAATTCAGTTAAAATGTTTGTAGGAAAAACCTTGGCAGGAAATATGCCCCGTAATGCTTTTATCATCTGAGTTTAGATCACTTTTCTTATCTCTACTCTTTCTCTTATAATTTAAAAAATTGTATTCTCTACTTTAAAATGGGGAAGAAAACTTACATCATAAACATCTACAAACTTTATTTAGATTTGTTTGAAACAACTTACCATGACGTAATCGTTTTGTTCATTCGTTAATTCACTGAGTATTTTTTGAGTACTTGCTAGGAATATTGTTCTAGTGCTGAGGGATTAGCAGTGCACAAACTAAAGCTCATGGGGTTTATAGTCTAATAAATATTAAACCTTAAGATACTTAGAAGCATACCCTTAACTATTGTTTTAAATTCATGTCCTCTCTGCCAACTTTGAAGGACATTTCTTGATTGGTAATTTTAAAGGTTTTTAAAATTCCTATATATATTTTGTAGTCCAGCTTTTGTAGTAATATTTTTTATACTCACATATTTTTAGCTTCTTGTTAATTGTACGTTAATTGAAATCATTCCATATAAATTTCTAACAATTCTCTCAGCATTTATATTTAATGGTAGGGGCCAAAAAAATGCATTATCAATTTTCTATTATTTTAATCAGTAATTTCTTATTTGTGCTTAATGAGACCTTAGTCCTTCCCTAATGTTTATTTTGCTGTCTTTGAATTATGTGACTTTTTAAATGGCTTTGTTTGTGCTTCCTTTGCTAACATAAACAAAGACAAAGGCTGAGATGGAACACATTTTCTATAGTTCTCTCACTGTCCTCCCCTGTGCCTCACCCTGCACACACTGCCCGTCTCCCGGCCTCTCTCCTCTAGCCACAGTGAACTTGGGAGCCGGTTCAGTGTATGGACTCCGTGTACACTTTCTCTCTGGGCCTTGAACACTCAGAGTCCCTCTTACTTGGCTAACAACACCTATGTATCCTGAAGTCTCAACTTTGATGTCATTTCTTCCAAGAAATTTCTCCTAACCTTCCCTAGGGGATGAAGCATTTCTACTCTGTGCTTCTACAGAATGCCATGTTTTCTTTTTCCATAGACAACATTTATATGATATTCTACTCACCTCGTTACATTAGATTGTAAGATCTATAAGAGAAGGCACATGTCTACCTTGTTTACCATTAAATAAATAATTGTTAAGTGAATGAGTGGTGATCTTTGTTAACATGAAAATAACTGCCCTGGGAGGCAGACATTTAGTTTCTTAGTGGAATATTACATAATAATACCGTATTAACTTTGAAACAAAACAAAGTATCTGTTTAATATTTTTCTTTCCCTATTACCTTCTCTCTCTCTCATTTTTTGGTCTGTATTAGTTGTCATCAATCTCACAGAAGAAGTGAAGTGGATCAAGGTCAATACAGACATGACTGGCTATTATATTGTACATTATGCAGACAACAACTGGGAAGCACTGATCAAACAGTTGAAAATAAATCCTTATGTCCTGAGTGACAAAGATCGAGCCAACCTCATCAACAACATCTTTGCACTTGCAGGGTAGAGTATGCTTGTCTTGGGTCTTATTTTGTTTTGTTTTTAAATAAGTATTCTCGAGGAAAAGGACATTATAGAAAAGCAATTCAAGAGAACTAGCATGTATTGCCTGTTAGGTATAATTCATTTTGGAGGATTGGGAAGATATAAGACATATTCCTTGCCTTCAGGGGCTTTATAGTCTATCTAGAAACATCAGCTACAAACATATTGAACAGTTGTGTAATAAGACTTAAATAATATTTCAAGACTGTAGATACCAACAAGCAGGACACATGTTTGCTGAATAAATTGTTGTAGAAGTTCCGCATTTGCTTTATTTCATGAGAGGATTCTTGTCGAGCAGCAGGTGGTTTCAGCATAAAGCTTGGTGCTCCCTCACTAGTTTGAGGGACATCTCTGAGAGCTGGAGCACCACTTACCTCCCCAGCCATCCCGCAAGCCACACAGTCCCGAAGCCAAGAATGGCCATGACCCCGTGTATGAATATCCTCTGAAGAGCAAGATTACTGGTTTAGGTTGTTAATGGGTCAGACACACAAGGAATATTCAAATGTGTTCCTTCTGACTGCTCTTGACCGTCCTATTCTGGTTCATATTTTATGAAGTGACCTTACATCATCTCAGCCATCATTGTTGTGATTTCTATAAAGTGGTTAACTTTTTAAATGTGCTCACCATAAATTCACAGCAGACCTTGCCTTAACAAGTTTGACAAATTCCCATACAAATAACAAACAAAAAAGTTCTTCCTGATTCAAATCCTCTTTCTGCCACCTGCTCTCACCTGATAAATAAAATTAATACATAAATAAAATTAGCACTCTTCATCTTTTCTCACCTAAAATATTATAATACTTTTCCTGAATCAGTAGCAATTTACAGGTGACTTATATAACAAAAACTGAGCTATTATTTCTCCTGCGATGTGTCTTTAACCTTGAGTCACACACACGAACTAATCAAAGATAATAATATTTAGTCTAACTTTACAGAATACCACCCAAAGCTTAAAATTTAGGTCTTCAGGATCCCCCCACCCCCCCATCTAGCCATTTGTCTCTCAGCATACATACAGTTCATCTGCCTGTCTTGGCATATTTACTTTTTTGTTCTTTTACCCTTTAGCCTAGGCAAGGTGCCTCTTCAGAGAGCTTTTGATTTGATTGATTATCTTAGAAATGAGACCTCTACTGCACCCATCACGGAAGCCCTGTTCCAGACGGAACTCATCTATAACCTTGAAGAACTGGGGCACATGGATCTGGCCTCAAGACTGGTGGTAAATCTGCCTTTTTGCCAAGTTCTCTTTGTTGCTTGCCTTTCCTGGTGTTGTGCATGTTCCGTTCAGCACTAATAGACTGAAAAAGCAACCAGTTGAATTCCGTTTTCTTCACTGAGTTGTGAAATCTTTACTTTGAATCAAAATGTCATTTCTTACCTTGAGGAGTTGATAAAGGGTTAGCATGACATGATCTTGTCTGAATATCAAAATATAGACTTCTGACAAAATGGGGCCACATGAAAAGAAAACGTTTCTATTCAAATCTTGGTTTATTTTTATATAGTAAATGCTTGAAATAGGCCCTTTTGCAAAGTAGTGCTCCCCATTAATTTCCTCTGGTCATTATAAAATGACAGTTATGTTTGTACTGAGAATATTCTGTTTTAGGAGTCCTCACTGATAACTGTCTTGCGGATGCTGGTGCTGGTGAACATAAGTTTCTCTGCAAAGCACTAAAGGAGCCTTGGTGTTGGAGACCGGTTCACCTTTTTTAAAACCAATTGCCTCATCTTAACAGTTGTTATTTTAGACACTTTCAGTATTAAATTGTTGACAGTGTCTTTAAAAGTTTGGGAAGGAGTGATGAATTCTTTGTCTTATCTAATTCTCTGAATCACATTCTGACAACAAGGTTCGCTTTATAAACTAAAGCAAGGTTTTCCAAGGACCAGGCAAAAGGCAGCTTTCAGGAAAAAGAAGAAGGTGATGGGCCAGGAATTAGATTAAGTCTTTTAGGATTTTGGTGTCCTCACTGTTAAAAAGAAGGTGTTGGATTGCTTTTTTTTTTTTTTTAAATCCTCTTTTCTGCTGCTCTTTCTGTTACGCCACACAACCCCCGTGATGACTTCTCCCATCACGTGCGTGATTCTCAGTGCGGGGAGGGAGTGCAGGACAGGGGGCCATATGGAGTTTGAAAAGCACCTTTCCTACAAGTTTCTGATCTGACCCCAAAGGAGCCACCCCCCCATCCCTACCCGTAAGTGAGATGCTTCAGTTAGATGATTTCTGAGGCATCTTCTAATTACTAAGATTTTTATCATTCTTCTATTTCATAAGGCTTTCAACTACCAGCCTTAATAAAAACCAGCACCTGCAATGTGACCTGGCCCATAGTGACACTCAATAAATGTTGAATGAATAAGTGAGTGAAACATACCAGAAACAAGTACATTTCAGTGCTTATTATATTCTGCACACCCTGCTTAGTGCTTAATGCAGATTACCTCATTTAATCCTCACACAATGCCAAATAGATATTTCTACCCCCATTACATAGACGAGAAACTAAATAACTTCCCCAGAGTCACTTACCTAGTAAATGATAAAGCTGAGATTCAAACCCAGATTACTTTCACTCCAGACCCTGCTCTTTGTGTTATATGGCTGTATTTTCATTTGTGTTTTAGCAATGTCATCTTTCAGAGGATACCCTTTTATTGGAAAAATCAAAGCCGTTTCTTGCTATCTTTTTTTCCCCTTTTTGAAACTGATATTTTACATCAAAATAGTTTGAAGCCTTGTTAAAGTTCATGATGGCAGAAGCCACTCTTCTGCCTGCCTCTCTCCATTAAGTCTATTGAGGGCCTGGTGTCAGGAAGCACTTGATACTGAGGCTGTCCCTGTGCTGAGAACACAGATGCTGAACTCAGTTCAAGGACTTAGATCTTTTGAATATTTTCAGCTAACTCTGCATCTTCATCCCAAATGATGGTTTCCAGTTTACTGGGCAGGTATGTGTTTATTCAGAACATAGCAGAATATACATAACCCCAGTCCATGGGATTAGTGGTTAGAGGGCAAGGGCAGGAGGCTTAGTATGTGTTTGTAAGACCCTTACTGCTGGAGGTCTTCATGCACTTGATTGTTAGTTAAAAGTCATGTTAGCTTTAATTCAAGAGGGAGAAACTGTCTCTTTAAAATTCTTATTCTAATCTTAGGGCATTCTAGTAGCATTAAAATTCTCAGAATGTGAAATCTGACACACCATAGATGAGATTAGAATGGCAGACCCTTCTGAGACCTTAGATCCAATCTTCAAATAGTATTTGTAATTAAGACTGATGTCTAATTAATTTCTTAAGTCAGTGTCACCAGAGCATTGTGTACATTTATTGGTCACTGTGTTATTTAGGCTGCACAGACCCACATAACATATATTACCCATATATCACATTTTGTGATGTCTGCTGTGGTGTGTGGTGGGTAGGGTCGGGAAGCACATTTGAGTTGTTTCAAATTGTGCACATCTGATGCTAAAATCTGATCTCAGCCATATTCCTGTTTCATCACTTATAACTCTGTCACTCTTTTACATATGAGGGCTTGGTGGGATAAACCTTTTGCAATAAAAGCTGACACTTCACTTTTAAGAAGCTCAGCTGACCCAAGAAAGAACTCCCTGGGAACATCAGTGTAAAATTAAAGCAGTAAATCAAAATGTAATATATAACATAAGTGCCAGCATCTTGCCCTGTGTTTTATTTTTAAAACCATTTTGTGTTATTGTTGTTGCATATTATTGCATGTACATAGCTTGTATAACTCATCAATTTATTCCCTCTCCCTACCATCTTCACTTTATGAAATCAGAGGATTGAATTCTGTTGTTTAATGAGGTTAAATTTCAAAAAATTAATGCAGAACCATGGAAAAACAGGTTTAATTTTATTTCTAAAAAGGAAAGATAATTTGAAGCACTTGCTGTGATTTATTAATATTAAAAATATAACTTGAATTACTTACAAAAAGATTTTATAATCCAAATTTTCTAAAAACAGAATTATTCTTTTTTTAAATAAAATCTTTTACTCTTTTATGTTATCATTTGAAATATTTTTTTCAAATGATAAAAATGATCCAGCTTGCAGGACATTAGTTCCCCGACCAGGAATTGAACCAGGGCCGTGGCAGTGAAAGCGCCAAGTCCTAACCACTGGACCGCCAGGGAATTCCCCTGAAATATATTTAAAATCAACTGTTTGGGGACTTCCTCTTGACTCTTTGGTACAGGGTATAAGTAGTAAAGTTATACCCCATAATTCCAATGGAGTAACTGCTCAGGAATTAGCTTTAGCATCTTCAAGTGTCAGGTTTCCCATACTGCCAGTACTTTAAAGTTCTATTTTTCCCCACTGGCTTCTTTGTTTTAGTAAACTCTTAAGGATCATTGCCATTTTTCTCCACTGAATTTTTTTTAATGGTATTGTAAGTATGGAACTTTTTTCTCTCTCTCTCTCATTCTTCCTTTGTTTCTTTTTGACAGTTATGAGTAGCTTTTAAATTTCTTTTCTGCATCATAATGCTATCATGAAGCCACTGAGAAAGTCAGGACAGTGGAAGACAACATGTGCCAGTGCAGTCATGTGTATCCAGCAGGATCTCCTGCATTGCTTTTATGTTCCTTGCACTATCAGTCAGCATGGCAAGTATTTTTCCACTTCACATCTTCCCAGTGACTGGCAAGCTTTGTTATTCACACGTTCCACAAGGTGTCTGTTCTTTATTTCATTGCTTTTGAAGCAAACAAACAAAAGGGAGCTGACATGTTATCACAAACTTTGAGTCCATCTTCTTCTACAGATTCTTTTTTCCATTCTCATAGTCAGATCCACAAGAGACTTATTCAGAGAAGGTCTGGTGAGAAAATGGCCTCAGCAGTTTAAAACTCTCCAACTAGGATTCATTTTAACTATTGACAGAGGCACTCTAGAAGAATATTATGCTCTGTGAGGAGCCTGAACTAATTTGGGGGGGGTTAAGAGGCGTTGTATGTGGTCATCTGTGGCACTTGACTACTTGAGATGAGACGTGGCGGTGATGGTGTTAGAGTACCAGTGGGAGGAGACCCTCCTGTGCCGAGAACCCTGTGGGCCGGGATGCCTCGAAATTGTTTTCGTTTTGAGTCTCCTTATTTGTAGCCATGAAGGTTTTCTAAAAAAATACCTATCAGCATTTTTATATTAGAATTTTTGTTCCTTTTAGTGACATTCATAAATGCATATTTTATATGGTGATTTTTTTTAATCCCCTGTGTCCTCACTCCTACCCCCTGCACCACAGCTTGGAATATGGAAATAGTTCCATATACTATGAACAGCTTCCACACTTTTGTTCTGAGAAGAGATGAAAAAGAAATAAGATATCTGTTGGTTTCTTAATACCATAAGTATATATTTAAGAATGACATCTCATTCAGAAGTAATTATAACAATGGACTTAATAGTAGATGATTCTATTGAATAACTGTTAATTTTCTTAAGTGTGATAAGGTATTATGGTTACATAGGGGAATTGCATGCTTAAGTATTAATAAATGAAATATCGTGATATCTATAACTCACTTTCATATAGTTGAGCTAAAACCAGAAAAATATGTGTGTATGTGTTGCTATACACAAATGTAAGTGTTAAATAAAAAACAGTGAATCTAACATATGGGTATTAATTTTACTATTCCTGTAGCTTTCCTGTAGGTTTAAAAATTTTTTAAATAAAAAGTTGGGGAAGGAGAAAAATAACTATAAACAACTATTCTTCCCTGCAGGCCTCATTTTCTTGCTAATTTGATTAGATTAATTTGTTATAGCATCAAACTAGATGATATTTTAAATATTCCTTTAACACTGGATTCAGAAACATTTAAGCATCTACCCATCAGTAAAGAAGTATATTTTTCTCTCACTGCTGAATGGATTTATGGATTCTAAAGTCACGAGGTCAGGAAGTTCCAGCTTCCTTCCAGCAGTGGTGATAGGTGATACTTTTTGGCAGGAAAATAACTTCTGGCTGAGTATACACAGAAGAAAGGTTCCCTACTGCACAGAAGTCATTAATTCTCTCTGTCTTATGTCATTAAGTCCACCTTGGCTATAGCAACCTTATTTATGGCCTTAGTTATTGAAGGGTTCTATCCCAGCTGTATGTGGACTTCGTATGTCAGTTGATATTTAGTGAGTAATGCCTGTGTCCCCCTTTTTTTTTCTCTTTGGGTTAGTGTTGGGGAAAAAAGAGACCTAGTTGTCCTGATTTTTCTGGTTGTCCTAATTATGATCACTCTGTTACAATCCATTCTGTCTCTCTAGAACAAGGTATTTAAATTGCTTCAAAGCCAAATCCAACAGCAGACGTGGACGGATGAGGGCAGCCCATCTGTTCGGGAGCTGCGCTCAGCCTTGCTAGACTTCGCTTGCACCCACCGCCTGGAGAACTGCAGCACCGCCGCCATGAAGCTGTTTAACGACTGGGTGGCATCCAATGGAACTCAGAGGTGATGTGTGCGTCCACTCAAATGACCTCGCTCTCTCTTCTGTGCCCTACATCGTATACTGAAACCAGGACCTCTACGTCCTGGGTCATAAATGTTATACAACAGTGTTGATGTAGGTGAACGCTACGTACCTGATTCTCAAGCACGACTGTTTTTTGTGTGTGTGTGTGTGGTAAAGTACATATAACGTAAAGTTTAGTATCTTAACAATTTTTAAGTGTACGGTTCAGTAGTGTAAGTATATTCACACTGTTGTGCAACAGATCTCCAGAATTCTTTCATCTTGCAAAACTGAAACTCTTTACCCAAACAGCAGTTCCCCATTTTCCCCCAACTCTGGCCCTTGACAGCCACCATTCTACCTTCTGTTTTAGGAGTTTTACTGCTCTGAATACCTCATATAAGTGAAATCATACAGTATGTGTCTTTTTGTGACTGGTTTATTTCACTTAACATAATGTCCTTAAGATTCACCCATGTTATAGCATATGTCAGAATTTCCTCTCTTTTTAAGGCTGAATAATCCATTGTATGTATGTACCACATTTTGTTCATCCATTCATCCATTGATAGACATTTGGGTTGCTTCCACCTTCTGGCTCTTGTGAATAATGCTGCTATGAACATAGGTGTACAAATATCTCTTTGAGACCCTGCTTCAGTTCTTTCATATATTGTATATACCTAGAAGTGGTATTGCTGGATCATATGGTAGTTTCATTTTTAATTTTATAAGAACCCCCATAATGTGTTCCATAGGGGCTGCACTATTTTACATTCCTACCAACAGTGCACAAGGGTTCCAGTTTCTCCACATCCTCACCGACGCTTATTCTCTGGGTTTTTGATAGCAGCTGTCCTAATGGGTGTGAGGTGTCAAACAAGTCTCTTTTTATTTAGGAATAAAACACAGCAGGTGGAGTTAGCAGTTAGTAGAAATGTTTTTGATGATGATTGGTTCTCTCCAGGTTCCTTACTGGGCATTATGGGAAAAGATTCAAGCATCGGGTGGGGTATTTGGGTAACCCGTTGAAGCCCTCTTCAGCTCTGAGATCTTAATAAGGCAGAAAACTGTGCTTCTACCCCTCTTCTCACCCCTCCTGCTACATTTGCTGCTGTATTTCGACCGTGGGACTTACCACACTGTACTATGATGTATACATTTACTGTTCTGTACTTGGTGATAGCCTGTGAGTTCCTGAGGGCAGAGACCGTGTCTCATTCTTCTTCCCCTCCACAGTGTCCAGCCAGTTGCTTGCCTGGTTCTTTGTGGGTACACAGTGAATAATTATTGTATTAAATTGAACTGATATTCTTTTAGTCACACCACTAGGAAAGTAGCAGCCACTAAATTAATCATTTTCTTGACAATTAATTGTACAGTAAAGACTCTTATTATTACCTGCTCTGTACCCCAGAACACTACCACTAGTCAATTCCTTGCCTTTGTATTCAGGGTTTTTTTTTTCTTGTTCTTCTCATATTTGACCACCTCTCTTACAGCCTACCCACTGATGTCATGACGACTGTGTTCAAGGTTGGAGCGAAAACTGAGAAAGGCTGGTCATTCCTCTTCAGCAAATATGTCTCTATAGGCTCTGAAGCAGAGAAGAATAAAATACTTGAAGCTCTTGCCAGCTCAGAGGATGCACGGAAACTTTACTGGTATGAAACCACCAAAGGAATATGATCTATAGAAACCAAAAGCATAAAAGCACAACGCTCCTCAGGTGGGGAATCCCGCTTTTCCTCCCTTTGCTCCCAGGCAGGACCTGACTTGCTCACTATATGGTGAGGAGCCTGCGTGTGCAGGGCTCCGTCTCAGGGATCGGACCTGCGCCCACAGGAGACAGTGCTTTGCCCAGAGAGGCTGGAGGTGCCAAGAGCCACAGCCCTGCTTTCTCCCTAAAAACGTCTTCATCCCCTTGGCATGTTGTCTTTAATTCCACAGTTAGCGCTTCATTCTTTTTGGTCAAGGCATTGTTCTGTCGCAGCTGTCACTTTGAAAATGCAGACACTTCAGAAAAAGGTACCATGTAAAAGCTTATAGGTTACACCTTCATGCGAGTTTGTCAGACTTTTCCTTTTTAATGACTCAGCTGATGAAGACCTGAAAATGGAAGCCTCACATAGGGAAAGAAGGGCAGTGAGTAGGGCCTCCCGACAGGAAGAACAGTCAGTGGCAGGGCAGAGGAGCTCTGAGTAGCCTAGAGAAATAGGAAGTATCTCGAAAGAAAGTCAGTGCCAGGAAGGGGTGGAGGGAGGCACTTGGGTCTCGTTGCTTCTCTTGTATAATTTTGCTCATATAAATCATAATAGTGTCCCAGAGATGTCTTCAGCACCTGCCCAGATCCGCTTTCCAAAGGATACACTGTAAATGGTCATTTTCTTTAAAGTAGTAGCCAGCCTCTGACCCAAGCACATAGAGAAAATGTTTTGTTTTTAAATTAGTAATAATTTTGTTTTAGACTATTAATACACTAATAAATTTCCACGATAAAGTATTTAAACAGTACCTAAGAAAATGGTGTAAAACGTGAAAGTATCTCTTGTTTGATCCTTTACTTCTGTTCTTATCCTCTCCTCTGTTAACAGTGTCAGTCCTGGTCTGAGTATTTATAGGTTTATACTATACCCAGTGTTTTGTGATGTTCTCTTTAGTGAATGATCAGTCTTTGAGATCTACCATAAAGCCTACTTCATTTTTTTATAGCTATGTATTATTCCATAACATGGCTCTATCATAGTTTATTTAATCCATCACATCTCGATGAGCATTTGGGTTCTTTCCCCTATTAAAAATACTGCTGCATTCTTTTAGGGGTATGTGTTTTCTAACTATAAGCAGATATTATCACGTAGTAAATGCTTACGTTCAAATGCCCAGCTTTAATATTTATTAGCTGTGTAACTGGGGCAATTATGTAACCTCAGCTTCTTAAACTGTAAAATGTGGATGGGTAGTAATGACCTATTTCAAGCATTGTTATTCAGTAATTTAGAACATTATCTAGTACACATGAAGTATCAGTAAATTTATTGAGTGTATTCTGAAATGTGTCTTCATTTTCATATGACAGCCCAGTTTTTTAAGAGTAATAAGATACCTCCCTATTCAAATCAAATAGTTTTTTAACAGAAAAAAATACTAGTCTTCAGAATTATAATAAATTCTACTAGAATTTATTTCCTAAATGTCCTTATTACATCAAGAACTGTTTATTACTATGTGACAGTACATTAAACTGCTTATCTCATTGGTGAGTTTTTCCTTCATTTAAAAAAAAATGACAAGTTTTCACTCTATTAATGAATCTTAGACTAACCCCAAACTTACATCCCTTGAATTGCCACAGAGCTTTAATTAGGAGACCAGTATTAATTTAAATTCAGTCATCACTTCATCATGAATAATTTTGGAAGCTAAATCTGCTTTGCTCTTCAGGTTAATGAAAAGTAGCCTCAATGGAGATACCATCCGAACACAAAAGCTGTCGTTTATCATTAAAACAGTGGGCCGGCATTTTCCTGGACACTTACTGGCGTGGGATTTTGTCAAAGAGAACTGGAGTAAGCTTGTACAGAAGTAAGTTTCTCGAAGAATCCCTAATTTTTAGTGTTCGCAGTCTCTGCATTTGAATACATTTCCCAGGGTTGTACTGGTTCACAAGAGTTACGTGTTGCTGTGAGAGGAAAAATGCTTCGGTTCTAGTTTAACTGAACGCCCGGAAATCCGTAAACATAATTCCGTAATTCCATGGCACGAGTCACGTAACGGTGCTCCATGGAAGACCCACTGAAGTGCTAATCAAGCCCAGCCCTGCTCCACGCCGGCTCACTCAGCTTGGCCTGGCCACGGACTATTTCAGAATAGCTGTTCAGTTACATGTGCTGAAAATACCTCCTCGCTACCAGGGGATTGGTTAGGAACTCACACCCAGCTCAGTAGCACATGTAGCTCATTTTTTCTTTTAAATCAATAATGACACCTTCTGGGTGTGTATGATGTGATTTTTGAGGAGAAAATGGGCTAAGAATTTCTCTGGAACTCCCCCTGCCCACTCTCTCCTCCCACTGGCAGAGGCGTGTATGGGATGACTCCTGACGTAGCGAGCTGCCGTTCCCAGGAGCAGCACTCCTCTCTGCCTTGGGCATGTACAGCTTACATTAAGCGTTTCCTGTGCACTCAGGAACTTTGCTTACCAGCAGCTGACTCATTTTTTTGCTTTTCACCCGTATGTTTGTGTTGCTTCAGGTTCCATCTGGGGTCCTATACCATACAAAGTATTGTTGCTGGATCAACTCACCTGTTTTCAACAAAGGCACATTTATCTGAGGTTAGTTGTATAAAACGCTTCTGGGGAGGCTGGGTATCCCTTTGCCCTCAGGCTGCTCAGTTTAAGTCAGATGGTGGCTTCTCATGCCAAATCCTGTCCCTTCTCTCTGTCTGCCTTCATCAATGCTAATGACTCATACAGCAATGAGGAAAAATTCTGATTCCATTCTCAACGATATTCCTTTGTCTCCCTAATACAAATGATTTTTTTGAATTAAAATCAACATATGCCAACTTTCTTTTTAAGTGGTGATTAAATTGTTTTTGAAGAATTCCATTCCAAGGGTAAAATTGGGCACCAGGCCTAACTTTCGACTCTACCTTATTTACTGTTACTTGGCCTTTTTTTTTTTTTTTTTTTTTTTTTTTTTTTTCCTACTTTAGAATTGAAAAATTCATCCTTGTGGGAGTAAGGGGAATTCATTTTTAAAATTACTTCAGATTTCACCATACTTGATCAGGAACTCGATGTAAATACCTCAAATATTAAAATATAATCTTTCTCATCTCTACTTCTCTTAAGACATCAGCACGGCCATCACTAACTTAAAGCTTATTTGAAAAGGCTATTCAGAGTTACCTGAGAAAATACCATCCTTTTCTTCTTTTGAAATACTTCTGTGTGCAACTTACAGGTCCAGGCATTCTTTGAAAATCAGTCAGAGGCAACCTTTCGACTTCGTTGTGTCCAGCAGGCTTTGGAAGTCATTCAGCTGAACATCCAGTGGGTGGAAAAGAACCTTGAAACTCTGACGTTTTGGCTGTAGCATGCATACCTGCACCTCATTCGGTCACCCATTCAGACAGCTTGTTAACTTGGGCTCTGCTGCTTTTGCAAAAGCCAAGGTGAAACCAGGATCGCTGCTGAGTTGTTTGCACTCTTAGGAGTTCTAGTTTGCTCAGGGCCCATCTGTATTTTTCATCTGTCTTTTCTAAAATGTCCTTGGGCAGTGTGTAGTTATTACCAAATTATATTCACCTACATGCCAACCATCTACAAAAACAATGGGTAATTTTCTACTCTGAAGATATTCAAATGGAGAAAAAATATCTGTTTTGGAATTCTGTTCTATCTCTCAGTATCTGGAAAGTGCTGACACCGTGAAATAAGGAAAGAGCTACCATGGGAGCCACCATCTTTGCAGGCTGCTGGTTTATTAGCCACTTGTTGCTTCTTGTTGAGCGATGTTATTTGAATGTGGTTCAAAGTTAGCTTCAAAACGTATGGTAATGAAGTTGACGAAGCATGCAACCATAGAGAACTGACCTCAAGTGTGCAGATCTACTTTGACTGGCAGTTTTGAATAATCCTTTATTTTCTGGAAGAAGTTTATAACTATTATATTTTTTTTCTGAAGAATAGCCAGGTGCTATAGAATTTTTAATTTTTTGTTGTATTGTAAAGCTAAATAACAAGGCCAAAAGATTAAATTTTCCAAATATTTAACACTTCCTTTTTCATCTTTCAGGAAAGTATTTCAAACCAAGTTAACGTTAATTATAATTATTTTACTTATGAATTCCAGTGTTCTCCAAACCTCTGTACACCTTTATCACTCCCTGCCATAGATACACCTTATGTTATAAATAAGTATTTCTACATTTATGGCAAGCATTTTTTTAATACTGGTGTCTCTTATCATGACTTTATTACTAAGAATACAGTTTGTTTAAGTTGCTTTTTGGCATAATAGAGCATAGACACTTTCTCTGAATCATACCCGTTGGGTGGATTTTCATTTTATATGATAGAGTTGCATATTAGAAGCATATTTTAAAATAGGGCCTTTGAGAAATTGAACATTTTTATTTAAAGTTCACCACAGTACCTTAAAGGAATAAAGAGAATGTGGGTAGGAGTAACTTGATTTAGGTTTAATATGGTGGGCTTTGAATTTTTTCTACTGTCAGAAACAGTACTTTTCTTTAGTTGAAAAATCAAAGTTTTCTTTTGTAATGGCCAAACTAACAGATTATAAGGAATGGCCATGGAAAGAAAGAAAGAAGGGAAGAAGAAAGAGAGAGAGGAAAGTATCCAAAACTGTATGGCAATCTTACTCCTTCTAAAGGAGGAATACTGTACTTGAATTTTTTGAGCTATGCAGACTTCTACCTAGATTGTTGTGTTTCTTTGATTCTTAGGAGAAAAGCTTTCTTTGTAATAATTCTTGTACTTTATATTTTGCTTGAAAACATCTACATATATAAAGAGGATATTTACCCATTTTTCACCTAAAATTTTCCCATGGAATTCCATACTTTTTAATGTTATGCTATCCCATCTGTATGGGGCTTCCAAAAACTAACTCTAAGTAAGGAATATAAGGTTAAATAATAGGTAGAATATGTAGTATAATAAGTATTATTGGAGCTTTTGAAGTTTTTTTCCCCCAGAATTTTATTTTACCACTGTATTTCTGAGAACTCAAATAGATTGAAGCACAGCAGAATAGGATTCTATTTTACATGAGCACATAGATCCATGACACAATTAAGTACTGTTTGACAAGTGTTATATTCATTGCAGAGAGACGGTCTACTTGAATTAATAAAAAGGCACATCATACTAGTAATCTAGATTACTAGATTACTAGTATGATGTGCCTTCTTATTGTAGAAGAAAAAAATGTATGCTTTGGAGATCTGAAAGGCTGTGAAAGTAGAAATCTGAGGAGTCCAGTTTGTTTATATCTAATCACTTGTTAATACCAAGTGATTAGACATAATTAAACTGAAGTAGTGTCAGCTGCCACCATAAGTTTGTGCCTTCCTCCATCTTGTTTTATATAAATCTCTTTAAGTGAAATTGTGTTGTTTGCCATTGTTTTGGTGTTCATGAACTTTCTTACTATCACTGGTTCTACTTAACGATAATGTCCTTTGCCTTTCGTGTTTTCATTGTACTGTACTTTAGCCACTGTAGGAACAGAGAGCTGTCAGAAGAGTTCTGGGTATATAGAGGATATTGAGCCGCATCAGTCTTACTGGGTACAGAACAGAATCCTTTCTGAATATTGGAAAGAAAGAAATGAAAGTTAAGTGATGAGTTTGTTGGATTACGGATAGCCTGTTACTGAGTTGGATTTTAAAAGAGTCTGCTCCATCTAAAGCACCTTGAATAATCTGCAGTCAGCTTGCTGAACGTTCACATAGTCCCCATGTATTTCATGGGGCTGCAGGGCAGGTGTGTGCATCTCAGGAGATCTGTCATCAGCAGGAACAGCAGTTCCTGGGCTGAGTGTGCAAAACAAGACCTGAATTTCGTAGGTATGATGTAGCTCTTCTTCTCCCTTTTGCCTTTATTTTTTTTTAATTGGAATTAACTCTCTTTTTAAAGAGCTTTCTTCCTCTTTCTGCCCTCACACCTCCATTTGTACTTTAAAAAGCTTATGTCAATATATATATATATATATATATTTTTTTTTTTTTTGCTGGGTTTTACTTTCTTTGATTTTGTGCTTCATTCTCCACATTGGCAAGTAAGTACCAAATGAAAAGTGGAAGTCCAAAAGTATGATAAACCTCCTCTTCTCCCTTTCCCTTATGGCCTGCATGGGCAATAGCTTATAGAATAGTTGATTGATTTCTTTGATTGGCTCTTTGGGGGTATATACTTTTTAAATGTATGTATGTGTTTTGAAATGTTTTTATATTCTTTCATTTTAATATAGTTTGTCCTGTTGAAAAGTAAAATATTGTCCTGTGAAAATCTCTTCTACCTGTCCTATTTTTCCTGTATGGACAACAGCTACAGAGTAGTTATCTGATTTCCCTTTTTGGAAGGAGATGGTAATAGTGGGAGAAGAGCAGAGTATGTTCTTTTTAAAATGTGTACAAATGAGTTTGCTGCTATTTTGTGGGTGTTGTTAGATTTTGTATTTCCTTCATCCTTCTCATGGATAAGTAGATATCTAATGAACTGTGAAGGTCCAAAACTATGACAAATGTCCCATTTTCCCTTCTTATTGCCTGTGTGGACATACTAACAGAGTAGTTGTAGTTTCTGTTGTTTTGATCTAATCTGTTCTTGAGGGCAGGGAGAGGGGAGGGTTGTATATTCTTCTTTCAAGTGTATGTAAATGTTATGCTACTTTTTTTTTTTTTAATTTATTTTATTTATTTATTTTTGGCTGCGTTGGGTCTTCATTGCTGCACGCGGGCTTTCTCTAGCTGCGGCGAGCGGGGGCTACTCTTTGTTGCAGTGTGCAGGCTTCTCATTGCGGTGGCTTCTCTTGTTGCTGAGCATGGGCTCTAGGCGTGCGGGCTTCAGTAGTTGCAGCACGCAGGCTCAGTAGTTGTGGCACGTGGGCTCAGTAGTTGTGGCTCGCAGGCTCTAGAGCACAGGCTCAGTAGTTGTGGCGCACGGGCTTAGCTGCTCCGCGGCATGTGGGATCTTCCCGGACCAGGGCTCGAACCCATGTCCCCGGCATCGGCAGGCAGATTCTTAACCACTGCGCCACCAGGGAAGCCCTATGCTACTTTTTAATATTTCATTTTTATATGTGTTCCTTTGCATGAATGCATATATACTTAATGAAAACTGAGGTTCAGAGTATGACAAATCTCTTTTCCCTTTTCCTTATTGCCTCCTTGGGCCATAGCTAGAATAGTAGTTTTTGTTTTGTGGGGTGGGAGAGAGTGGGGTATGTACTTAATGTATATAAATAAATCTACTACTTTGTATTATAACTAATTCATTTTGTACTGCGTCCTTCTCATAGGACATGAAAGTACCTGATGAGACGTGGAGGTCCACATGTTTGACAGTCTCCTCTTGTCCCCTTCCCTTGTTGCTCATGTGGGCAGTGGCTAGTAGTTGATTAGTTTCAGAGGCTCTTTTGTGGGTATTGGGGTAAATACTTTTTAAATATAGATTCATGTTTTTACTTCCTTACTATAGTATTTCATTGGGTACCCAGTCCTTCACTTGGACCCGTAGGTTGCTAATGAACCACAGAGTTCTGGATCTATAGCAGTCTTCTCCCTTTCCCTTTTTATCTGTGTAGGCAATAATTTTAAAGTAGTCTGGGCTTTTTGAAGTTTTGGGGGGCGGGAAGGGACTAAGGGCAAGATAAATACTTTTGAAAATTGTATATATACAGTGCTAGTTACATACTGTGTTATTCCATTTCGTACCTGTCCCTTGCTTGGACGTGCAGGTACCTAACGAGATGTGGAGGTCCGGATGTATGAAAATCTCCCCTCTTCCCCTTTCCTTGTTGCCTCTGTGGGCAATAGTTTTAGAGTAGTCTAGATTATTATTTCTACCTCTATCACTCCCTCTCCTGGGAGCGTAGGGATATGTACTTTTTAAAATGTATATAAATGGTTTTTGCTCCTTTTTTCTGTTACTTCATTTTGTACCTAAACCTTTCCATGGATACTTAGGTACATGATGAAAATTAAGGTTCATTCTATGAAAAAAATCTCCTCCCCTTCCCTTGTTGCCTGTCTAGGCAATGACTAGTAGCATAGTTGTTTGGAGTTTTGTGTTTCTTTTTTTTTTGGCAGGGTAGTGGGGGATTTCTGGGTTTGCATTTTTTTTTTTTTAGTGTATATAAATGTTTGCTGCGTTTTTTTTTTGTTCTTTCACTTCAAACCTAGTGTTTTGTTTGGACTTGTAAATATCAAATGTAATGCAGAGGCCCAGATCCAGAGATGCAATAAATCTTTTCCCCCTTCCCCTATAGCCTGTGTATACCTGCAGTAGTATGAATACTTGAGGATTTGGTTTTCTGTTCTTTGTTTTGAGGTTTTTAATGGGGAATGGAGCTTGTTGGGCAAGATATGTAAATTTTTAAATGTATATAAATGTTGCTGCCTCTTTCGGTGTTTCATTTTGAATCCAGGTTTTTGCATAACTATTTAGGAACTTAATGAAAGTTGAGATTGATTCTATGGAAAAATCTCCCTGCTCCCCTTCCCTCATTGCCTGGTGGGCAATGGTAGAAGAATAGATGTTTGGCTTCTGTTTTTGGAGAGGCAGGGATGGGAGAGGTCTGAGTGTGTGTGTGTGTACACACTTTTTTAATATATACAAACGTTTGCTACATTTTATGTGTTATTATTTCACTTAGTACCCAGTCCTTTGCTGGGATCTATAGGTACATAATGAAACATGGAGGTCCAGATGTATGATAAATCTCCTCTACGCCCTTCCCTCACTGCCGACATGGGCAATAGTTTAACAGTTTGGGGTTCTTTTTGGGTTTTCTTGGTTTTTTTTTTTTAAGAGGGAGGAATTATTGGGTTGAGTAGTAGTTAGTGGGAAAGGACAGGGTATGAACTTTTAAAAAATGTGTATAAATGTTTCCATGTTATTGATTTTATACCTAGTCCTTTGGGTAGATGTCGAGGTACCAGATGCAAATAGAGGAGAAGTGTATGACAGCCTCCCCTTCTCCCCTTCCCCTTGTTGCCTGTGTGGGTAGCAGCAAGTAGAAGAGTTGTGCATTGTTTGCTTACTTGTTTCATAGAGATTTATATTTTTGGCAGGGGACTGTTGTTCTTAATACATATGAATGTTTTCATTTGTTATTTTATTTTGTATTTAGTCCTTTTCATGGCTATGTAGGGACTAATGAAAATTGAGTTTCATAGATTAAGTTAGTTACTTCTTCCTTTCCCACATATTTGCTCCTTCAGCTGGAGCTAGTATAGTTAGTTATTGTTTTGTGGTTTTGTTTTAGTCCCTCGGATATATGCCTTTAAAGATGTAAATATATACATGCACGTATATGATTTGCTTCTTTTCTTCCCCCATTATTTTCCTTTAATACTTAGTCCCTTGCAGGGCTCTGAATGTATCTAACTAAAAATGTCCCACCAGATCCCTGCCACCTGACCTAAAGGTGTAGCGTTGTGGTGGTGTAGCTAATGGCAATAGGCATGCAGCAGATAAGATGCGAGAAGACACTTGGATATGGTTGAGTTGTGAAAGCTAATCAGATACAGCATTTCTTAGGTTGATTCAAACTGAATGAAATGATGAGAAGGGACGTGTACTTTGGATATTCCAAAAAGTCAAAAAGACAGTACTTCAAGTGTGTTTGTTTAAATATTTTTGCTGATTCATCTCTTAGTGGTAAGCCAGTTGACATGCTGCCTAGAACTCACTGGAAGACCCTTGAGAGTAACTTCTTTCTGAGGCCTGGATTCTGACTCAGTTTGTTGCAGTTTCATCAGTAGCATATTCTTGTGTACTCAGTAGAAATTATTTTGGTTTCTGGAATGAATCTTTTGAGTTACTGCCATCATTCTAGTAAATGACAACATGGGCCCCGAAAACTAATCCAAGAAGAATTTGGGTGGCAAACTTCAGCACCTTACGCATGGTAGGGCGAGTTGGCCCTTTCCTACCCAGAGCTTTTCTGCGTGGCTGCATCTGTCTCTCCTCACTTCTTCACTAGCTGAACCATTCCTGTTCATTCTTCCTTTTTGTCTTCAGTGCTTGCACTGTTTGTTAGATGTTATCTTATGGTTTTGCATGCATTTCATACATCCAGACCTGTTAGCTTTCAGCATTCTTGAGTCATTGTTTCACACTGACTCTTCATCCACCACATGGTAAATGTTATGACTCCACATTTGTCTGTATCAAAGAAAATGCATGTGTAAAATCCATTCATCCCTCTCTCCCTCCCTCCAAGCTTCTGAGCACTATTTGTTTGTTCTGCAATTTATAATGAATATAATGCTGAAGATTTACCATATTGTTATTTTTAGAAACACTGAGTGATTGATAGGACTCCTAGAAAGTTTGCAAAGAGATGTTATTTACCATATCAAACTCTCAGGTTCTAGTGATGAAAAATTTGCTTATACTTTGCTGTTACTTATACCTGCTGCTGTAGGAAAAATAAAAGTTTATTCATGCCACATTTAACTTCTTTGATCATAAAGAAAAGGGGGCACCTTTTTGGAGTTAGTCATGGTCATCTTTCTTTAGCGGTATTTCTCAACAGTTCTTAATCTGAAATACTTCAAAGGAAGTAAAGGTCAGGGCTTAGCTGAATGAAATGCTCCAGAACTTGAACTGTATAAAGCATCAGTACAGTAATACACTCATGTGTATAAAATGAGAATTACAGCATAATTGGAATATTTGCATTAATCAACAAACTCACATCAAGACAAACAATCTTACAGCTATCTTGATTAAAGCCAAATGTTCCATATTGCTGTGAAGAATAGTCTATCAATGCTTTGAAAAGTAATTACTTCAAAACTTGTAAAAGGTATCACATTTTTGTATTTAAACACTTCTTATAGAGATCTCCAATTCCTTGAATCTGAGCTTGTGGGTAGAATTCTAAATTTGTATCATAATCTTGTCTTTTGTGAAAGATTTTGAAAATAGTATGTATATATAATATTATATATGCAAATTGTGTTTTGTCACTGGTGAAGGGAAAGGCTTATTTTTCTTTATACTTCTGATAACTTGTTTTGCATATGACCAGCACTGACTGAAAGGCATGTGTACCTGCAAACACTGTTGCTTTTTTTGTGAAATGAAAATAAAAGTATTTAAATATAAATATTGTGTAGACTATTTGGATAAAAAAATTACATATAAAGTGGTTTATCATCGTAGCCCTACCAGGACAGCAACCATATTCATTGTCTTTCTTTCATAGCTTGCCTCCTACCTCACCAGTGCTCCAGTATCCTTACTGCATGTAACTCAAGGGTTCTCAAACTCATTATCGCCATGTTGGGCTGTCCTGGGCATTGTATGATTATTAACAGCATCCCTGGTCTCTAATGCAAATAGCAACTCCCCTACTCGCACTCTGACAACCAAAAACGTCTCCAGACATTTCTATTAAAAGTTTTCATGGGGCTTCCCTGGTGGCGCAGTGGTTGAGAGTCTGCCTGCCAATTCAGGGGACACGGGTTCGAGCCCTGGTCTGGGAAGATCCCACATGCCACGGAGCAGCTGGGCCCGTGAGCCACAACTACTGAGCCTGCGCGTCTGGAGCCTGTGCCCCGCAACGGGAGGGGCCGCGATAGTGAGAGGCCCGCGCACCGCGATGAAGAGTGGCCCCCGCTTGCCGCAACTAGAGAAAGCCCTCACACGAAAACTAAGAGACCCAACACAGCCAAACATAAATAAATTAATTAATTAATTAATTAAAAAGTAGCTATTAAAAAAGAAAAAGAATATGTGTCAGTATTAATAAAAAAAAAGTCCTTTAAAAAAAAAAAAAAGTAGCTCAACATTTCAAGAAAACTTTTTCCTCATAACAGAAAACAAAACTCCAATATGCACCAGCTCACCTTCAATAACTAACTTCATTTACCTAATTAAATTTAATCCAATCTCAGCCTGATCATGCACAAAACTGTTCTCAGTCCTCCCTTCCCACAAGCCCGCCACAACTTTCTGAACCTATATTTGTTTATCCCTTATTTTTTTCTTTCACATTTAGAATTAATCAGCTTTAGGACAAAAATCACTTTCTTTCCCCTTAACACAATGCATTTCCATTCCTCATACCTTCTTTTGCTGAAAACACACATCCTACTGTCCTTGCATACTAAAATATTTCCCTTATTTCTAGTAGCTTTACTTACATATTTTAATTAGAATTCTCAACTCTGAAAAACAGTTTCTAGTGAAAACTAAGAAGCAATTACGAACACACCAGTATTTCTTGATTGGCAAACTTATGAACATATTCTATAACCTCTAGAAACATACGCTTTCACATATAGTATTACGTCAATGTGGTACAAGACGTGTGTCTAATAGAACCAAATATCGTTAGTTTTCCTCTTATAAAGACAAATGTAGGTAAACTTAGACCTGTTTAGCAATTAATATTCCAGAATTTTATCTTCTTTGAAAGAATCTGGATATTCAGTGAATTCCACCATTTAACTTAGCAAAACTCTAAAGTTTCAATTTACCAAAAATCTGGAGAAACTATTTTAGATAGACATACTCAAAACATTATTCCTAAAATGTCCCTTTATATTTTATAACTTATGAAAATAATATACCAAGTTAATTCTTGCTGACAAACTCTGCAACAGAAATAATGAATTTATTGACCTTCAGAAAACCTAGGTACAATAAAAATAAGGCATGTCTGTTGATTAAACAAACAAGCTTAAGCTAGCTTTAATACCAGATATTAATATTTCCTAGATCACATGAACCTGAAATTCTTTCTGGCCAATTTTCTTTATACTTAGAAATATTTAATTTGCAAGCACTTTTAAGTCAATTAAATAGATCTCATTTATAATTTTATTTTGGTAATACTATCTGGAGGTAGAGACATATGTATAATTTGCACAGACATAAACAGACATAGCTAGAGATCTCAGAGCTTTACTTTAAAACCTTGTTTATGAATCAGGTATTACAATATAAACTTACTAGTTTATAACAATTGAAATAAGTTTATTTGCTCAGATGACTAAGGCTTTACTCTTTGTGGAAAAGACTTAAGATTTGTGTTTGTCTATGATAAATCCTTAAGGAAGCTGTGAATTTGATTCTGGTGAGGGAGACTTTTCAGAGGTTTGAGTTTAAAAAGACCTCCTCCCCCTCCCCCTTTTTTCCCTTTGGTTTCAGATTCTACCTGATTGAGCTAATTAGGCTTAGTCTCAGGTCACTGTGGACTGAAACTTCTGATTTGTAGAGATTTGCAAGACAGTTGCTTTTAATTCTCCTAAGAACTGGTTTGCCACATAGATGATATTAAAAGATTGATTTGCCCAACTACACTGTCTTTAGTTTTTTTTTTTTAAATCAATAAGAATATTTCCAACTACACTGAAAATCAAAAGTTCTATGTTCTAGAACTTTAGGGTTCAGTTTATTAGGGCTTCAAAAGTTTGCACAAGGCATTCAACGAAGACCCTCTTTCTGAGGGTACAAGTTAAACCCAGAGCAAAAAAAAAAAAAAAAAACCTATTATTGTTTTTATAAACCCCTGAATATTAGCCCCCAGTTTTCATTTAATATTTTGTGGGCTTAGGTAACCCTATTTGTTTCCTTTAGTATGTTTAATTAATATGGCCTGATGGGCAGATTTATATGCCCCATCTTAAAGTACCAGTCAGGGGAAGCATTCCCCAGTGAGACATAATGTCTATCCCACAATATAATTAGGCAAAAAAGATGTAACCATGTTACATAAAGTCCATTTAAGTATACCAATTTTTATAAACTTTCACTCAAACTCTATCCACTTTTATACCTTTAACTTTAGTTTCCAGTAGGACCCTATCAACAAGCCTTGGTCTTATAAGGAGTCCCAGAAGCTTTCCTTTTTATCCTCCAGCCATTTTATCTATTTTTCTATAAAGGTTTTGGGGTCCCCAGTGAGTTGAGCCAAGGGACTCAGGCCCTTTTGTTAATCTTTTAACTTGATTAGTTGCCACAAGCAATTACTGGTCAGGTATCTCAGTGTAATTTTTTTCCCAGCCTTTTGAATATATATGTATTTTTTAAACTGGGTTAAATACAGCAGACTTGTTTGGGGCCCTTCAAGGTTAAATGGGACAAAGGGACCCCCTATTGGTCCCCAACATTAGGTAGTATTGTATCAAACCTTTGTTTTAATCCTATTAACATCTGTTTTATTTACCCCATTTCTTAATAACCACTTGAAGATTTTTTCATCTTTTTGGAACAAGTCCCTTTAAAATGTCCACTTTGTTGGCAAGAAGTCTGTAGACTTTCCGTCAGCTTCTTACTTCCCTGTTAATCAACCTAATTAACAATCTAATGTTATATTAGCATCTAAGACCCATTGAGGGGAAGACTAGACCACAAGTAAGGTTTCCCAGACTTTTGTTTGTTTATTTTAAACCCAGGGAGTTTCTAGTTTAGCCATTTTATATATATTTAAAACCTTCTAATTTGTTTTTTTCTCCCATAGGTATCAATAAAACAGCTGTTTAAAATGAGAGCTCTCTAAATATTTACCAATTTAAAAGCTTCTCCAGTTTAAATGGTCCATCATCTGGGCATTGACAAGTAGTATCTTAATAGCAACTCAAACCAATAAGATGCAAGAAGGGTCCCCACAAGGGAGTGCTAAGCATGTAGCCTTCACAATATCTACAAAGGTTACTCCCCAAAACAGTCTAAGAATGTTAGGGACCATCACTGTATAGGCAGACACAACAGAGGTTAAGATGACAAAGGCCCTTTATGGGCTGGGACCCCTTATGACAAATTTCCCTGAGAGTTGGCACAGATAGACAAAAAGACTACTCAACATGCCAGTCTATTCAACTGGCTGCCAAATGTACACTGCATGTGTACCTTCTGGATGACAGAGACCAAGCTTTCAAAATAGAGTGGGGGGTTTGGGGGGAGATGCCTAAGATCAGGTAGAATATTTACATCTCAAACACACAGGGAGAGAAATGTAAGTTCCTCCTAGAAGGGCTTTTGTTCCTTTAAGGACAGAATTCTGAAAACATGTTTTATCAAGCCGGATTTTCTCTAGCTACGCACACACACAAAAAATTAATTTTGTAATGTCAAAAGAACCCCAGTTTGGCCAGCTTTAGGGCAAGATTTTCTTTAACTACCAGTTAAGTACTGGAAGCATAAGTTCTATATGTACATAATAAAATCTTCCCAGTGTCTTTCAACTGAGGATAACCCAGGTACATCTTCTTGCAAGTAAGCTTCAAAGAAAACCTTCTCCTCCAGAGAGGAGTTTAACACCACCAAGTAAAACGTAGGATCATCAGCTAATAAACGGATATCTGAGACCTAGGAGAGACTCACCCAAACTCATCTGGACTTTGCGTGGAGGGGCAGACAGGAACAAGGGGGCTTCTGCTGATACCAAAGCTCCAGTTCCTTGTACAGTTCAGGTGAGGGAGAGAAGTCTGCTCTAGATCCCTTTGCTGGTTGCCAAAACTGTCGACTGAAAAAACAAAAAAAACCAAGAACACACAACCTAAAATTTTAGAACTATATTTTATTCAAGGACATTACTGAGGAATGGAGCCTGGCAATGCAGCCTCTCCGATAGCTCTGAGGGACTATTCCCTCAGAGGTAAGGGAGGGGCCAGGATATATAGGAGTTTTTGCTGGAAAAAAAAAAATGTAGTCAAACATCAAAAGATTACTGCTAATCACACACACAGACCCACAAAGACATCTTCAAGTTAATGACTTTAGTGCCTTTCTATGAATGGAAAGATGGAGGATTCTGGGCTTATTGAAATTATTTCTTTGATATGCATCTTAAAATACCTAGGGCCAGTATCCTGTTTTTCTCCAGTCTGAATTCCCCTCAGGGTGCACCAGCAGGGGCAGCTGCGGTGGCCGATGGCTTGACGGTAGACATAGTTCGTTGTTTCCTGAAATGCAGGCAATACTTTTTGGTCGACATGTTCTATTTTTCAGACTTTTTAGAATTAATGGCACAGAAGAGTTGGATTTGGCGTATTTTCTTTTATGCTTTACTTCTTCAATTCTTACCACACACGCTCCCACAACACACACAAACGCATCCAGCACTTACTGAAACCTGTGTGCGAAGCGAACATTTGACTCACACAGTATACAGGGCTGTCATTACCAGAGAACAAAAACACACATTACAGCCCACACTCTAGACCCGACAACTGGTGATCCGTTTCCAAAGCTTTATGTTTATTCTTCACTTTTATTATTTTTCATCATGGATGGACATCCAATCATACAGCCAAAGACCAGTTGACATAAATGTACTTTGGGGACCCCAGTGATTTCTGTTGTTGGCTGAGGTGAATTATAATCAGGACTTTTGCTTACATGTATAACAACCTTCATTCTTGTTTCCCACTCATTTTTCTGAAGGGAAAACATAATTAATAACATAATAATAGAGTTATCAAAGTTGGTGGTGCTGCCAAAGTAGAACCATTGATGAGCAGGTAACACCAGGAGGCAAGAGTGCCCAGATCAGCTTAGGAAAGGCTACTGAGTGGTGTCAACATGTTGCTTGTTCCAATGCCATTTGTATACAAGCCAAGTATGGGAAACTGGAAGCCTTTCTGTTCTACGTTTTTCGATGCTGTTGCTCTTCTATGTGAATGTAGCTGATCTTTGGATATTTCGTGCAAGATTGCACATTGACTGGCTTCTGGGTTTAGTGGTTGTTTTTATCTTCATTTTCTTTGCCTCCCAGGCCTTCGAAATTTTTAATTTGAACAAAATTATTTGAATAAAAAAAAAGTATTTGTATATTACTATTACAATAATAACAAAAGGTAATGATTTCTAGAAATTTAAACTACTTGAAAGGCTATGGAACATAGACTGGCATCAATCAGGACTGGAACTGATTCTTGGTTCAATCATTTCCCACTTGTTACTTAATTAGCCTCTATTTTCTCCATTAATAAAACAGGCATACTATCTACTTTTCAGGCTTGTTAGCATTAAATAAAATACCTATAAAGTACTTAGCACAGTACCTATGAATATCACAGTGACATAGTAAATATCACCTGTTATTGTTAAAACTGCCAGCTGCTTTCTGACTTATATGGATGTTAAAATCGTCAGTTACAGATGGAAATGAGTTTTTTTTTTTTTAATTGAATAAGGTTATTTAACTTGTCAGTTAGGAAGTTAGGAAAGTAATTTTAGTCTAATCCTCTTTTTTATAAATTTAAGCATTAAATTTGCAAACATATTTTTGTTTAAGAGGTACTATATATTAGAAAAAGCATGCTGATATAAAACTAGAAATCAATGACAGAAAGAAAAATGGGAAAAACACAAACACTAGGAGAATAAACAACACAGTACTAAAAAAAAAAAAAGAAACCCAGTGGGTCAATGAAGGAATCAAAGAGGAAAGCAGAAAATACCTCTAGACAAATGAAAATGAAAACCATAACTTTCCAAAAATTTATGGGATGCAGCAAAAGTAGTTATAAAGAGGGAAGTTTATAGCAATACAGGCCTACCTCAAGAAAACAAGAAAAATCTCAATCAACCTAATCTTCAAAAGAACAAACAAAGCCCAAAGTCAGCAGAAGGAAGGAAATAAAGATGAGAGAGGAAATAAATAAAACAGAGACAAAAAAAAAAAGTAGAAAAGATTAATGAGGGAGGCTGAGCTGCAGCTGGAAACTCTGCTGACTCAGTGGTGACGGAGTCCAGATGGGGCCCCACACAAAGGTCGATGTAGACCGGGTCTTTCCCACTGGAGCATGGCCTCAGCCAGAAGAGGCAGAGCAGAAGGAAAGGAGAAGGAAAATCGGGGGTGTTGGTCATTTCTAGGTACTGGTGTTCTGGCTTTACTGAAAAGAAATCATCCAGACAAGATGGTGGAGTAGAAGGACTTGAGCTCACCTCCTCTCATGAAAACACCAAAATCACAACTAACTGCTGAACAACCACTGAAAAAAGACTCAAACCTACCAAAAAAGATAGTCTATATCCAAAGGCAAAGAAAAAGTCACAACAAGACAGTAGCAGGGGCACTTTCATGATATAATCAAATCCCATACCCATCAAATGGGTGACCCACAAACTGGAAAATAATTACATCACAGAGGTTCTCCCAGAGGAGTGACAGTTCTGAGCCCCACATCAGACTACCCAGCCTGGGGGTCTGGCATTGGGAGGAGGAGCCCTCAGAGCATTTGGCTTTGGAGGCCAGTGGGGCTTGAGTGCAGGGGATCCACAGGAATGGGAGAAACAGAGACTCTACTCTTGGAGGGCGCACACAAGGTTTCATGTACACTGGGACCCAGACCAAAGCAGTGACTCCATAGGAGCCTGGGCCAGACTTTCCTGCAGGTCTTAGAGCATCTCCTGGGGAGGTGGGAGTCAGCTGTGGCTCACTGTGGGGGGAAAGGACACTGGTGGCAGACCCCCCAGGGAATTCTGATTGGCATGAGCTGTCCCAGAGGTCACCATTTTGGCAATGAGACCTGGCCCCAACCAACAGCCTTCAGGCTCCAGTGCTGGGACACTTCAGGCAAAAAACAAACAGGGTGGGAACACAGCCCTACCCATTAGCAAACAGGCTGCCTAAAGTCATCCTGAGCCAACAGCCATGTATAAACATACCCCTTGACACAGCCCTGCCCACCAGAAGGAAAAGACCCAGCTCCACCCACCAGTGGGCAGGTGCCAGTAGCTCCCACCAGGAAGCCTGCACAAGCCCCTGGACCAACCTCACCCACCAGGAGGCAGACACCAGAACCAAGAAGAATTACAATCCTACAGCCTGGGGAACGGAGACCACCACACAGAAAGTTAGACAAAATGAAATGGCAGAGAAACATGTTCCAGATAAAGGAACAAGATAGAACCCCAGAAGAACAACTAAGTGAAGTGGAGATAGGCAATTTACCTGAAAAAGAATTCAGAGTAATGATAGGAAAGATGATCCAAGATCTCAAAAAGAATGGAGGCACAGATCAAGAGGATACAAGAAATGTTTAATAAAGATCTAGAAGCTTTAAAGAACAAACAAACTGAGATGAACAATACAATAACTAAAATGAAAAATACACTAGAAGGAGTCAATAGCAGAATAAATGAGGCAGAAAAACAGATAAGTGAGCTGCAAGACAGACTGGTGGCAACCACAGCTGTGGAAGAGAATAAAGAAAGTAGAATGAAAAGAAATGAGGACAGTCTTAAGAAACCTCTAGGACATTAAAAGCACCAACATTCACATTATAGGGGTCCCAGAAGGAAAAGAGAGAAAGAAAGGGCCTGAGAAAATATTTGAAGAGATAATAGCCAAAAACTTCCCTAACATGGGAAAGGAAACACTCAAGTCCAGGAAGCGCAGAGAGTTCCATACAGGATAAACACAAGGAGGAACACATGAAGACACATATTAATCAAATTGTCAAAAATTAAAGACAAAGAGAAAATATTAAAAGCAACAAGGTAAAAGCAACAAATAACATACTAGGGAATCCCTCCATAATGTTATGAGCTGATTTTTCAGCAGAAACTCTGCAGGCCAGAAGGGAGTGGCACAATATATTTAAAACAATGAAAGGGAAGAACCTACAGTCAAGAATTCTCTACCCAGCAAGGCTCTCATTCTTTTTTTTTTTTTTTTTTGGTTGCACTGGGTCTTCGTTGCTGCACATGGGCTTTCTCTAGTTGTGGTGAGCAGGGGCTACTCTTCATTGCGGTGCACAGGCTTCTCATAGCAGTGGCTTCTTTTGTTGCGGAGCAAGGCTCTAGGTGCACAGTCTTCAGTAGTTGTGGCACACAGGCTCAGTAGTTGTGGCTCGTGGGCTCTAGAGCGCAGGCTCAGTAGTTGTGGCACACAGTCTTAGTTTCTCCACGGCATGTGGGATCTTCCTGGAACAGGTCTCGAACCAGTGTCCCCTGCATTGGCAGGCAGATTCTTAACCACAGCGCCACCAGGGAAGTCACTCTCATTCAGATTTGATGGAGAAATCAAAAACTTTACAGACAAGCAAAAGCTAACAGAATTCAGCAACACCATACCGGCTTTACAACAAAAGCTAAAGGAACTTCTCTAGGCAGAAGAGAAAAGGCCACAACTAGAAATGAGAAAATTATGAATGGAAAAGCTCACCAGTAAAGGCAAACACACAGTAAAGGTAGGGAAATGATCCACACATGAAGATAATATCAAAACCAGCAATTGCGAGAAGAGGAGAGTATAGATGCAGGATACTGGAAATGCATTGGAAATTAAGAGACCAGCAACTTAAAACAATCTTGTATATATATAGACAGCTAAATCAAAACCCCACAGTAGGGACTTCCCTGGTGGTGCTGTGGTTAAAAATCTGCCTGCCAATGTAGGGGACACGGGTTCGATCCCTAGTCTGGGAAGATCCCACATGCTGCAGAGCAACTAAACCCGTGTGCCACAACTACTGAGCCCATGTGCCACAACTACTGAAGCCCACGCACCTAGAGCCCGTGCTCCGCAACAAGAGTAGCCACTGCAATGAGAAGCCTGTGCACTGCAGAGTAGCCCCCGCTCTCACAGCTAGTGAAAGCCCACACACAGCAATGAAGACCCAATGCAGCCAAAAAAATTAAAATTAATAAAAATTAAAGGAAAAGAAAAATAAATAAATAAAACCCCACAGTAACCGCAAACCAAAAATCTATAATAGGTATACAAACAAAAAAGAAAAAGCAATCCAAACACAACACTAAAGACAGTCATCAAATCACAAGAGAAGAGAACAAAAGAGGAAGGGAAGAAAAAAGACCTACAAAAACAAATCCAAAACAACAAGATGACAGTAAGAACATACATATTGATAATTACCTTAAATGTAAATGGATTAAATGCCCCAACCAAAAGACACAGAGTGGTTGAATGGATACAAAAACAAGACCTGTTTGTATGCTGTTTACAACAGATTCCCTTCAGATCTACAGACACATACAGACTGAAAGTGAGGGGATGGAAAAAGGTATTCCATGCAAATGGGAATCAAAAGAAAGCTGGAGTAGCAATGCTTATATCAGACAAAATAGACTTTAAAATAAAGACTGTTACAAGAGACAAAGAAGAACACTGCATAATGATCAAGGGATCAATCCAAGAAAAAGATATAGCAATTGTAAATATATATGCACCCAGCACAGGAGCACCTCAATATATAAGGCAAACGCTAACAGCCATAAAGGAAAAATCAACAGTGACACAATAATAGTAGGGGACATTAACACCCCACTTACATCAATGGACAGATCATCCAGACAGAAAATCAGTAAGGAAACACAGGCCTTAAATGACACATTAGACCAGATGGACACAATCGATATTTATAGAACATTCCATCCTAAAGCAGCAGAATACACACTCTTCTCAAGTGCACATGGAACATTCTCCAGGATTGATTGCATGCTGGGCCACAAAGCAAGCCTCAGTAAATTTAAGAAAACTGAAATCATATCAAGCATCTTCTCTGACACCAACACTATGAAATTATAAATCAACTACAAGAAAAAAACTGTAAAAAACACAAACATGTGGAGGCTAAACAATATGTCACTAAACAACCAATGGATTACCGAAGAAATCAAAGAGGAAATCAAAAAATACCTAGAGACAAATGAAAACAAAAACACAATGATCCAAAACCTATGGGATGCAGCAAAAGCAGTTCTAAGAGGGAAGTTTATAGCAATACAATCTTAACTCAGGAAACAAGAAAAATCTCAAATAAACAACCTAAACTTACACATAGAGCACCTAGAGAAAGAAGAACAAAACCCAAAGTTAGTAGAAGGAAATAAATCATAAAGATCAGAGCAGAAATAAATGAAATGGAGACAAAGAAAACAACAGATCAGTGAAACCAAAAGCTGGTTCTTTGAAAAGATAAACAAAATTGATAAACCTTTAGCCACAATAATCAAGAAAAAAAAGGGAGAGGGCTCAAATCAATAAAATTAGAAATGAAAAAGGAGAAGTTACAACAGACACCATACAAAGGACCATAAGAGACTACTACAGGCAACAATATGCCAATAAAACGGACAACCTAGAAGAAATGGGCAAATTCTTAGAATGGTACAATCTCCCAAGACTGAACCAGGAAGAAACAGAAAATATGAACAGACCCATTACCAGTACTGAAATTGAATCAGTAATTTTAAAATTCCCAATAAACAAAAGTCCAGGATCAGATGATTTCACAGGTGAATTCTATCAAACATTTAGAGAAGTGTTAACGCCTATCCTTCTGAAACTATTCCAAAAAATTGCAGAGGAAGGAGCATTCCCAAACTCATTCTATGAGGCCACAATCACCCTGATACCAAAACCAGACAAAGATACCACAAAAAAAGAACATTTCAGGCCAATATCACTGAGCACATAGATGCAAAAATCCTCAACAAAATACTAGCAAACTGATTCCAACAATAATTAAAAGGATAATATACCATGATCAACTGGGATTTATTTCAGGGATGCAAGGATTTTTCAATATCCACAAATCAATCAGTGTGATACACCAAATTAACAAACTGAATAATAAAAACCATATGATCATCTCAAGACATGCAGAAAAAGCTTTTGATAAAATTCAACATCCATTTATGATAAATACTCTCCAAAAAGTGGGCATAGAGGGAACATACCTCAACATAATAAAGGCCATATATGACAAACCTACAACTAACATCATACTCAATAGTGAAAAGCTGAAAACATTTCCTCTAAGATCCAGAACAAGACAAGGACGTCCACTCTCACCACTTTTATTCAACTTAGTTTTGGAAGTCCTAGCCATGGCAATCAGAGAAGAAAAAGAAATAAAAGGAATCCAAATTATAAAACGAGGAGTAAAACTGTCACTGTCTGCAGATGACATGATACTACACAGAGAAAATCCTAAAGATGCTACCAGAATGCTACTAGAGCTCATCAATGAGCTCAGGAAAGTTGCAGGCTACAAAATTAATACACAGAAATCTGTTGCATTTTTATACACTAACAACAAAAGATCAGAAAGAGAAATTAAGCAAACAATCTCATTTACCATTGCAACAAAAAGAATAAAATACCTAGGAATAAACCTACCTAAGGAGACAAAAGACCTATACTCTGAAAACTGTAAGATGCTGATGAAAGAAGCCAAAGATGACACAAACAGATGGAAAGATATACCATGTTCTTGGATTGGAAGAATCAATATTGTTAAAGTGACTATACTACAAGGCAATCTACAGATTCAATGCAATCCCTATCAAATTACCAATGACATTTTTCACGGAACTAGAAGAAAATTTTTTAATTTGTATAGAGACACAAAAGATCTTAAATAGCCAAAGAAATCTTGAGAAAGAAAAATGGAGCTGGAGGATTCAAGCTCCCTGACTTCAGACTATACTACAAAGCTACAGTCATCAAAACAGTATGGTTCTGGCACAGAAAGAGAAATATAGATCAATGGAACAGGATAGGAATCCCCAAAATAAACCCATGCACCTATGGTCAACTAATCTATGACAAAGGAGGCAAAAATATAAAATGGAGAAAAGACAATCTCTTCAATAAGTGGTGCTGGGAAAACTGGACAGCTTCATGTAAAATAATGAGATTAGAACACTTCCTCACACCATACACAAAAATAAACTCAAAATGGATTAAAGACCTAAATGTAAGACCAGATACTATAAAATGAAATAATGCCATTTGCAGCAACATGGATTGACCTAAAGATTATCATACTAGCCAGACAGAGAAAGACAAATCAGATGATATTGCTTATATGTGGACCCTAAAAGAAAGATACAAATGAACTTACATACAAAACAGAAATAGACCCACAGACATAGAAAACAAACTCGTGGTTACCAAAGGGAAAGGGGTTGGGTAGGGATAAATTAGGACCTACTGTATAGTACAGGGAACTATACCCAATATTTTGTAATAACCTATAAGGGAAAAGAATCTGAAAAAAAAATTATATATATATATATATATATATATATATATATATATATAAAGATCAATGAATCCAAGAGCAGGTTCTTTGAAAAGATACACAAAGCTGATAAACTTTTAGCCAGGCTCATCAAGAAGGAAAAATGAGAGGATCCAAATGAACAAAATAAGAAAGGAAAAATAACCAATACCACACAGATCCAAAAAAATAAAATATGAGAACTATGAACACATATATGCCAACCAAACATACAACCTGGAAGAAATGGACAAATTTCTAGAAACATACAACCTGTCACGACTGAATCAGCAAGAAATAAACAATCTGAACAGAGCATTCACTAGTGAAATTGAATTTGTAGTTTAAAAAAAAAACTGCTAGCAAACAGATGTCCAGGACCAGACAGCTTCACAGGGGAATTCTGCCAAACATATAAATAAGAGCTAATACCTATCCTTGGCAAATGATTCCAAAAATTGAAAGGCCAAAACACTCCCAAATTCATTCCATGAGACCACCATAACCCTGATACCAAAACCAGTAAAAGACACTACAGGAGAAAAAGGAGAGAGATACAAGCCACCATCTCTGATGAATACAGATGCAAAAATCCTTAACAAATTAGCAAACCGAATCCAAGAATATATAAAAAGAAACATACACCATGATCAAGTGGGATTTATCCCAGGGATACAAGAGTTTATGGATATGGACTTCCCTGGTGGCTCAGTGGTTAAGAATCCGCCTGCCAGTGCAGGGGACATGGGTTTGAGCCCTGGTCCAGGAAGATCCCACATGCCGCAGAGCAACTAAGCCCGTGCGCCACAACTACTGAGCCTGCACTCTAGAGCCCATGAGCCACAACTACTGAGCCCGAGTGCCACTACTACTGAAGCCCACGTGCCTAGAGCCTGTGCTCTGCAACAAGAGAAGCCACCCAATGAGAAGCCCACGAATTGTAACAAAGAGTAGCCCCTGCTCACCACAACTAGAGAAAAGCCCGCGCGCAGCAACAAAGACCCAGGGCAGCTAAAAATAAAAATTAATTAATTAATTTTTTAAAAAATATTTTAAAAAAAGAATTTATGGATAGCTCATATAACTCAGTATCAAAAATAAACAAATGGACCTAATTAAATTTAAAATCTTTTGCACAACAAAGGAAACCATAAACAAAATAAAAAGACAACCTACAAAATGGGAGAAAATATGTGCAAATGATGCAACTAACAAGGGATTAATCTCTGAAATATACAAGCAGCTCATACAGCTCAAAACGAAAAAACAAACAACCCAATCAAAAAATGGGCAGAAGACCTAGATAGACATTTCTCCAAAGAAGACATACAGATGGCCAAAAGTCGTATGAAAAGATGCTCAACAGTACTAATTATTAGAGAAATGCCCATCAAAACTACAATGATGTATCACCTCACACAAGTCAGAATGGCCATCATCAAAAAGTCTACAAATAATAAATGCTGGAGAAGGTGTGGAGAAAAGGGAACCCTCCTACACTGTTGGTGGGAATGTAAATTGGTACAGCCACTAGGGAGAACAATATGGAGGTTCCTTAAAAAACTAAAAATAGAAGTACCACATGATCCAATAATTCCACTCCTGGGCATATAGCTGGAGAAAATCATCATTCGAAAAGATACATGCACCGCAATGTTCATTGTAGCACTATTTACAATAGCCAAGACATGGAAGCAACCGAAATGTCCATCAACAGAGGAATGGATAAAGAAGATGCGGTACATATATACAATAGAATATTAATCAGCCATAAAAAAGAATGAAATAATGCCATTTGCAGCAACATGGATGGGCCTAGAGATTATCATACTAAGTAAGCCAGACAAATATCAGATATCGCTTATATGTGGAATCTTAAAAAAAGATACACATGAACTTATATACAAAACAGAAATAAACAGACCCACAGACATAGAAAACAAACTTATGGTTACTAAAGGGGAAAGGTGGGGTGGGGGAGGGATAAATTAGGAGTTTGGGATTAATATACACATACTGCTATACATAAAATAGGTAACTGGGAATTCCCTGGCAGTCCAGTGGTTAGGACTCCGTGCTCTCACTGCCAATGGCCTGGGCTCGATCCCTGGTTGGGGAGCTAAGATCCTGTATGCTGCGTGGTATGGCCAATAAATAAACAGATAACCAACAAGGACCTACTGTATAGCACAGGTATCTATACTCAATATTTTGTAGTAACCTATAAGGGAAAAGAATCTGAAAAAAAATAGATATATATGTACATATAACAATCACTTTGCTGTACACCTGAAACTAATACAACATTGTAAATAAACTATACTTCAAAAAAAAAACACCATTTTATTCTTAAAGACTTCAGCATGCCTCGTCTAAGAATAAAGACATTCTCTTATATAAATATATACATATATATCAAAGCATGTACTGTAAAAAAAAAATTTTTTTTAAAGGGAAACTTCCTACATGGTTGGTGGGAATGTAAATTGGTACAGCCATTATGGGAAATAGTATGGAGGTTCCTCAAAAAGTTAAAAATAGAAGTATCATATAATTCAACAATTCCACTGCAGTATTAGTGAAAAACACTAATTTGAAAAGATACATGCATCCCAATGTTCATTGCAACATTATTTACAATGGCTAAGATATGGAAGATATGGAAGTGTCCATCAACAGGAAAAAGACAAAGATATGGCATATATATATATATAATGCAGTATTACTCAGCCATGAAAAAGAATGAAGTTCTGCCATTTGCAGCAATGTTGATGGACCTGAAGAGTATTATGCTTAGTGAAATAAGTCAGAGAAAGAAAAATACTGAATGTTATCACTTGTATGTGGAATCTTAAAAAAATAAATATAATATTGTAAATCAACCACACTTCAATAAAAAAACAAAAAGCATGAAAGTTATATAGGTTTCACAACTTAAATATCATTCACAGTCACTGAATGTGGTCAATTATAAATAAGTATGCAATAAAATCCTGACTGTTGACTAATCTGCAATGAGGGTAACAGTATCTAGTTTGCAGTAATAACACGAGGCACAGGTATATGGAAAAGCAGACCTGGTGCTTCACAGGTGCTCAATTAACATTCCTTTCTGCCTTTTCTCTCAATTTATTTGTCTTAAATATGCAAAGGAAACAAGCACGCCCAAGTCTCAATTTTAACTAGAAAATATTGCGTACAATTTATGGCATGAAAGAGAAATTGGCCAAATCTTTTAGGATCTGTTAGTACTTGAAGGAACCTTCCATATGACCTAATCTAACTCCTTTTTACAGACAAAGTAATGGCACCAGAGGTTATGCCTTAGCTAAGACCCCCATAATGTAACATTATATGCTAAGTTTTTTTATGTGTTTATATTAGAAACAGTTTGTGTCACCTCTGAGGCAAAATGTACAATTGCCTGCAGGATACTGTCTCCTTGGAGACAAGCATATTAGAATTCACTATTGAAAGGAAGCTTTTCATTATTATAATGTGAAGCTAAATTAAGCTGTCCTAGTATTCTAACTTTTCAACTTGATGTTGTGAACAATCCAAACATTGCCATCTCAAAGGAATAGCCCTTTTTTGTACGTTTCAATGAAGCGGTTGCATGGCAGCAGTCTCTCTCAGGGGGAAGATACCAACGTTGGGGAGAGGGGGTCAGACCAACTTCTCTCACCGCCAAAGGAGATACCAGGGAGAATGGAGGGATGGCTAACCACAGCGAGAGGCCAAGTACTGAAATGGTTGATGACCTGGATGGAGGGAACATAAGTATTAGCTTTGCCAACTACAGGTAGAAGGTGAAAATGAACCATTTTCTTTAAGTAGTGTGAGGTCAGCCTGGGGTGGGTCTTCTGTCTCAGGGTGGGGGTGGACGCCATAGGCTCCTAGACCATGGGTTTAGGCTGCTCCCCTTTCCTACATTTCGACAGACCTCCTCGCGTTGCCAGAAGGATAGAATCTTCAAGAAGTTTACAGTCATGGGAAAAAGAGACAATATTAAAAGAAAGTTTGAAAATCCTCTGTTTCACACATTTGGTCTTTGTTTAGGGGGATATAATCTGGATGTCAGCTGTCCCTTTTCTTCCCTGCATCCATGCCTGTAGTCTCTTTCTGCCTTGAGCAAACCTGGACTCAGAGCTCAGCACGTCTTCAAGATGACTTCCCACAGAACTCACTGCAGCCAAAGCATTCCTGAGCAATGCAGCTTTTCCAAGATTCCATAGGAGAGAGTCTGAGGGGGAAGTTAGTCTCACATGCCACAACAGACAGCTTCATCCTCACTTGCTACCTCCCTTAAGAGCCCCTCCCTTACCTTGTCATTTCTGGGGGGAGCTTTTCACTTATCGTACTCATCCGAAGCACATATGCACACATGTGTGCATATACACACAGGCCTTGATGACTGCTCACTCTTGCTCCTAGACATCCCCTTGAACTTGAAATGTCTCTCCTCTCTGGCATTGGGCCTCAGCATCTACACCCAATGCACACGGCCAAGTGCATCAAGCACTCAAGGAGACTAATGGTCTGTCATCAGCAGCTGGCACCATGACTTAAAAGGGCTGGTCTGTGGCCTTATGCTATTTGGACATACTCCTGGGAGTCTCACCCCTTCCTCCCAGCAGCTGATCAACAATTTAAAACGAACACGTTGCTCTCCTAAAAGGAAACTTTAGCTACTTCTTTGGACAGGAAGCTGATTTCTTCCTAGTTTTTTCTAGGCTAATATGAAAATTGGCTTATAATATTTGAGTACATCCTGACTTTGCGTGAGAGAAAGTAGCCACAAATCGCACCAGTAGAGAGAGGAAGACAGGGCATACTTTTAAAACGTTTCTCATCGATCATTTCAATAAATATTTGTAATCATCTATTGTGCCCCAGCCCGCCGTGTTAGGTGGGTACATGAGGCTTGGCTGTGTAATATGAGCAGCTGGCTCCAGCTGGGAGGATGCCACCTGGGTCTTATAAACACTGCCTGTGGGGTGGCTGGTAAATAGTTGAGGGCATTTGGGTTCATGAGGAACAGAAGCGAAGAGTGTCGCAGTGGGAGGTTTTCAGCTATGAGGCTGGACGTGACTGCAGTACTAGTGTAACGGCAGCCGTCCTGAGGGGGGCGGGGCTAGGGGACACTCATTCCCCAGCCAGAATTCTTCCGCTGCTCATCTGCGTGTGCAGTGCAACGTGAGAAGTGGAGGCCTCTCTCCAGATGCTGCTTAAGTGCTCACATTTAATGCTTTGTGTCACATGATGGGAACCAAAGACTCCTTTGATCTGTGCTGAGTAACCACACAGGTACTCATTCCTAGGGGTGTTCCAAGCGAACGACGAGAGGTGGGAAATTAATTGCCTGTTTCAGTTTCACGCCAGGTTTCCCCTAAATTCTAATTAGCAATAAATGAGCTTGGCTCACCTCAGCGTGAGTTGTAAGGGTGCTTTCTTGTTGGAGTTTCTCAGTGTAGCTAAGCAAGAATAAGGAGAGTGTTTCAAGATAGACTTATAAAGCAAGGAGTCTTGACTTACATGTAAGTTCAATAGAACAGAGAGGGTCTGTAGCTCCCTATAGTTGAGAACCCATAGATGAAGTCCCACAGGATGATTAATTAAATCTGCTACACAGGAAAGGCCCGGCCTGCTTGGCTTCGAGATGACAGGCACTCGCCTCAGTTATTCTAATTACTACCCTCTAGCCTCAATAATTCAGAGTAGGAGTTCTGATCTTTGACCTCTCGAAGGCTCTCACCTTAAGTTAGAAGCAGTCTGCAGTAGTCTCTTAGAATGTGCTTGGGATGCAGCTTCAGCTGGCCAGTGGGAGAACTCTGGTGGCTTCTGTCCTTGCCCAGTGCTCACCAGGCATGACCAGGAACAGCTGGGTAGACGTGTTTGTCCCGAGATGGCTTAGAGTCCATACAACTCTCATGAGATGAGACCCAGATTTACACAGAGACTAGGGAAATTTTGGATGAAATTGAAGGAATCCCGGGAAGTGTGCTCCTTGGGAGAGGACACCGAAGAAAACTAGTTTCAGGTAGAGTGGCCCAAAATCGAAGTATTTATACACCTCTGTATTTTGAAATGGAGGGTTATCTAGCTCTAAAGGATATCCCATACCATCCTGTAAAGTGGCCAGGCAGAGCTGTGGTCCGATTTAGGCAGCCCAGAAATCTGATGACCAAGAAAGAAGTTGAGCTGTCCTGAGCAGGACTCACTCCAGGAGTTCTGGAAGGTGGTGTTTTCCCAGGGCAACCAGAATCTCCCAAGGACGAGGCAGGGCATTAGCATGGGTGGAGGCCACCTCATCCCAGAGGTGGAAAAGTGCTGCCAGGTTTCTGCAGGCAAGGAATCTTCCCTGGTATCTGTGAGACAAGGGCCCTCATGGGGGAGGCAAGAAGAGTGCTGGTCCTCAAAAGTGTTCCTTTGTGTCACTGATTGGGAAATGGTTGCAGATGGCTGTCCCAAGTGAGCCCATGAGCCTGTAGTACTGACTCTTGGTTTGCCATGGAATGTGGTTCCAAGTGACATCACCTGAGTGTACATAAGAGAACTGCCTCTCAGCCTCCTGGGCCTATAGCTGTTCCATGGAAATATCCTTTCATTCCTTACCAGGCCAGTTCTGCAAACAGGCAGAAAAACATAGGACGTGCATTCAGGCAACACTAGTAAGTGGGATGGGTATTTGGAGATACTGGGCACTAGACTTCTGTGAGAATGCAGTCTGACAAACTTTCCCTTTATGATTTTTGCAGCTTCAGTCTCCACAGGTGTTTGTTCAAGGTGCTGTTTTTGAAACAGGTGCTTCATGATTTAGAATACTGAGCTCACTGATGCCCCATACATACTAACAGTCTACTTGCACAGACCCTCTTCTTAAGAGAGAAGAAGCATCCCTGGGGGCAGCGGAGCGTCTCCTTTGCTTCATGCAGGCCAGCCAATGACTGGTGATTGGATGGAGAGAAACAGGTGGATCACGGCTTCTAAGTGGCTCAAGTGTATGGGGTTGCTTAGTTCCTTTAATTCTTGTGTATCACTCTTATCCCCTTACCTACTGTTGATATAATTTCTGGCCCTAGCAAAATAGTAGAGGCAGAAGCAAAATAGTAGAGGCAGAAGCTATCACAAGAAAAGAAAACTACAATCCAATATCCTTTATAAATAGAGATGCAAAAATCTTGAACTAAATATTAGCAAACTGAATCTAACAACATACATGAAGGATTATAATCATGACCAAGTGGGATTTATTCCAGGATTCCAAGGTTGGTTTAACATTCTGCAATTAATTTAGCCCATATTAATAACATATCACAGAAAAAAATAAAAACATGATTATCTTATCAGATGGTGGAAAAAACACTTGACAAAACCTTGACAAAAACCAACACGCTTTCATGATAACAACACAGAACAAACTGAGAATATAGGAGAACTTCCTAAACCTGCTAAAGGGTTTCTATGAAACTGATAAATATCACACTTAAAAGATTTTCTCCTAAGATCAGGAAAACAAAGATGTCTACTCTCACTACTGCTATGCAATGTTGTACTTGAAGGTGTACCCAGGGCTACTTAACAAGATTAAACAAGCCAATGATTAATAAAAAATAATGAAAAGCATCCAGATTAGAAGTCAAACTATCTCTATTTGCAGATGACATACAAAATATCAAAAAAAAATTAGAGCTAGTAAGTGAATTTAAAAGGTTGAAGATTTACAGAAGTCAGTTGTTTCTAAACACAATGAACAATCCAAAGATGAAATTACATCAATTCCATATACAATAGCATCAAAAGCTTAAAATACTTCAAAATAAATTTAACCAAAAAAGTTCAAGATTTGTACACTGAAAACTATAAAACATTGCTGAAGGAAATTAAGTAAGATTAGAACAATATTAAGATGTCAATACTCCCCAGATTGATCTAGAGATTGAACACAAGTTCTATCAGAATCCCAGTTGGCTTCTTTATTGAAATTGATAAGCTGATCCTAAAATTCCATAGAAGCTCAAGGAACCCAGAAAGTCAAAAACAATCTTGAAAGAACAAATTTGGAGAGCAAACATGTACAATTTCAAAGCCTACTACAAAGATATAGTAGTCAAGACAACGTGGTACAGGCATAAGGACAGACATATAGATCAAGAATAAAATTGAGTCTAGAAATAAACCCATACATTTACGGTCAGTTGATTTGACAAGGATGCCAAGACAATTCAACGGGTTAAAGACAGTCTCTATTCAGCACATTGTACTGGAACAACTGGATACCATATGTAAAAGAATGAATTTTGACCACTGACTCACACCATATATAAAAATTACCAAAATATATTTAAGGCCTAATGTTTTGAAATGGAACAACCTCTATTAGTTTAATTGAGCATAGTTTTGACAGTGTCAAGGCTTGTGTAATGTCCTCGTAGTAACCCTTTGAAGGCATTGTTCTACAAAATGGTGGGGCATAAAATTTCTGATACAGCTTTTGGTTCCACGTCTGGTGTAGGGTAGCATCCCCTGTCATCTCAGTTGAGGCTGTACCTCTTGTACCCCTGAGCTTACACTCAGAGCTGATTTCAGCCGGAAGGCACATGGACCCCCTTACCTGTCATTTACTACCAGTGCCCTTTCCAATTGGTCTAGGCATGGGCATGGCAGTTGTTACATGTTTTAAATAATCTGGAGCACCTCTGTTGGAAATTTCTGAACTGAGACTGTATCTGGAGGCCACAGAGCAAAGCTGGGAAGGGAAAACCTGGTTTCCAATGTCAGCTTGTCTAGTAATTGGCTGTGTGATCTTGAGAGGTAGTTATGGCCTCAGAGCCATGTGTGTGAAGTGCTTATCCCAGTAACCGGCATGCAGGACGCATTTAGTAAGTGGTGTAGCTAGTTTTATTTTTTTTTCGAATATCCTCAGAGATAACAAAAAGTAAATCACTTGCAAGCAGGTAATACTTGCTGGGTAATGTAATTTTGGGTCCATGACGATAAGTCATTGTAAAGTAATGAGACTCAGACTTGTAAACCGGCTCTGGAGTCACTTCTAAAATCAGTGACAGGACTTCCCTGGTAGCGCAGTGGTTAAGAATCCACCTGCCAATGCAGCGGACATGGGTTTGAGCCCTAGTCTGGGAAGATCCCACATGCCACAGAGCAGCTAAGCTTGTGCACCACAGGTACTGAGCCTGCAATCTAGAGCCCACGAGCCACGACTACTGAAGCCCATGTGCTGTAGGGCCCGCGTGCTGCAACTGCTGAGCCCACGTACTGCAACTACTGAAGCCCATGCACCTAGAGCCTGTGCTCTGCAACAAGAGAAGCCACTGCAATGAGAAGCCCGCGAACCACAACGAAGAGTAGCCCCCGATCACCGCACTTAGAGAAAGCCAATGCACAGCAACAAAGACCCAATGCAGCCAAAAATAAAATAAATAAACAAATAAATAAATAAATGCAGAAGGAAAAAAATATATATATTTATATATATTTAAGGCCTAAATGTAAGGGCTACAACTATTAAACTCAGAATAAACACAGGTGTAAATATTCATGACCTCGTGTTACTTAACCAGGTTCATTTTGCCCAAAGTGCATGAGAACCAAGGTTTGCAGCAAAGAGGGTTTATTCACAAGGCAGCCAACCAAGGAAACTGGAGAACTAGTCTCAGAGCCACCTCCCTGAAGGCAAGGGCCTGAGGTATTTATGGGACAAAGAATAAAACATTGTAAATCAACTATACCTCAATAAAAAATAAATAGTTTTTAAAAAAAGAATAAAGCAGCAGGGCTGTCTGAAGCACAGGGAGTGTGAGGAAAGGTGATTGGAAAAATGTGTGGTAATGGTTGTTCCAAGCAGGCCTACCTAAGCTACAGGACTCTGCAGATTCAAAAATGGAGGCACTTACCTGAAACCATAAAACGCCTAGAAAAGGACATAGGCAGAACACTCTTTGACATAAATCACAGCAATATTTTTTTGGATCTGTCTCCTAAGGCAAAGAAATTAAAGCAAAAATACACAAAAGAAACCCAATTAAATTTAAAAGCTTTTGCACAGCAAAGGAAACCATCAACAAAATTAAAGGCCAACCTACTGAATGGTAGACAATATTTGCAAATGATATGACTGATAAGAAGTTAATTTCTAAAATATCCCAACAGCTCATACAACTCAGTATCAAAAAAAAAAACCTGATTAAAAAATGGGCAGAAGACCTGAATAGACATTTTTCCAAAAAAGACATACAGATGGCCAACAGGCACAAGAAATATTCATCATTAATCAGAGAAATGCAAATCAAAACCACAATGACATATCACCTCACACCTGTCAGAATAGCTAACATCAGAAAGTCTACAAATAACAAATGTGGAGAGAAGTAAACCCTTATATACCGTTGGCAGGATTATAATTGGTGCAGCCACTGTGGAAAACAGTATGGAGGTTCCTCAAAAAACTAAAAACAGAACTACCATATGACCCAGCAATTCCACTCCTGGGTATATGTCCCAAAAGCCAAAACACTACTTCGAGAAGATGCATGCAACCCCAATGTTCAAGTCAGCAATAGCCAAGATACAGAAGCAACTTAAGATGAATGGATTAAGATGTGATGTATATACATACAATGGAATATTACTCAGCCATAAAAAGGAATGGAAATTCTGCCATTTCCAACGAGATGAACCTACAGAGTATTATGCTTAGTGAAATAAGTCAGAGAAAGACAAATACTCTATGTTATCACTTATATGTGGAATCTGAAAAACAAAGCCCAAGCAAACTCCCTCCTGGTAGAGGGAGATAGCATTCCTATCTCTCAACCGTCAAAGAAGGGGCAAGGGGCGGTGGGAGGGGTCAGGCGGTGGCAATGAAAGTGCAGCGGTGCCATTATCTCCTTTCGTTAAAATCAAGGAGAACAAGTTTCTTCACCTTCCCATTCTGTTGGGCCATAACTTTCCATCTTCTTTGCACAGGTTTCTTCTGATAAAAGACTGTACATAAGGTATTTCCTCCCCTTTTTCTTCCTGTTTACAAAATAAATCTAGGGCAAAGTTGTACCGTAATTGAAAGACCCATTTTCAGTCCATTTTTCTCTGAGTCTAAAGGATGTTTTGGCTATGCAGGGTTACAAAAAAATACCATCTTTTTCTTTTCCATGGATTCAAACTTAAAGTCGCCCAATTTTGGATAACGTATTGCCTAGAAGGCTGCAAGGGGAAATTGAATTAGCATTTCTCATTTTGAAAGGGCTTTATTTCTAGATGGTTGCAGCAATAAAATCTTTCTAAGGGTCACCAAGAAGCTCAATCCCCAATAGTCAATTCTTAACACTTTAGACAATCAGACATAGGCAAAGAAAGAAAGAAAATCAGAGCCCCAGGCGTTTAACCTGGATATGGATGAAGTGCCTCAGCAGCTGTAAACTTTTATACTGTCTGTCAAAATCCAGGAAGGTGGGCCTCCAACCCACCAGCTGGACAGGCCTGCCAGACAATTCAGGCATTTCCAACAAGATGAGCCTACAGAGTATTATGCTTAGTGAAATAAGTCAGAGAAAGACAAATACTCTATGTTATCAGGTGTGTTCAGGTGTGTTTCTTTAACAAGGTTACTCACCCAAAAGACGTCTTCCAAACCCAAAACCCGAAAACCGTTTCTTTGCTGCAAAACAGAACTTAACTCTGAAGGTAGGTGGCACCTCGCTGGGGAAATCAGGGGGACGGTTCGTGGAAAAAACAGACCAAGTAGCTGCTTGGATGTGTCCCAGAACTCTCAATACCCGCAAGGGGCCAAGAAACCACAGACGAAATGTCTGTCTGGGCTTACCTTCTGGCTGGCTCACCAAATTTGTTACTGAACCAGGTTCTATTTTGTTCTATTCAACACACAGCAAGGCAAAACTCTGAGACGCCAAAGTTTGCAGCAAAGGGAGGATTTATTCGCAAGGCAGCCAAGTAAGAAGACTGAAGAACAAACCTCAAAATCACACTCCCTAAAGGCAAGAGGCTGGGGTATTTATGGGATAAAGGCGGTCTGAGGCGTGGTCTGAGGCGCCGGGGCATGCACAGCTTGTAGAAGGGTGATTGGAAAAAGATGCGGTAACTGTAGTTCTGCGCAGGCGTAATTAGGCTACAGGCCTCAGCACGGTTCAAACGTGGAGGTGTTTAACAGGATCTGAGGCTCATCAAAAGGTCACTGAGCACAGATGGTCCTGTTCATTCTTCACCAGCTCAGCTCCAACTAGACACGTCTGATTCCAAGTCCCTGGAAAATAACTGGGGCAAACATCTTATTGTTTAGGCTACATGCTGCTCGGAGGACATGCAAGCCTTTTGTAGAGAACCTTGATTAGTGAAGGCAGGTGAAATAGATTTGACTGGTTACCCATGGTTTCACTTGGATTAGGCAATGGTTTTTTACCATTTGACACCACAAGTACAAGCAACATAAGAAAAATAGATAAATTTGAGTTCATCAGAATTAAAAACTTTTCTGCATCAAAGGGCACTCTCAAGAAATGAAGGGACACACTGCAGAATGGCACAAAAAATTTTCAAGTTATATATCTGAAAAGAGTTTGATATCCAGAATATATAAAGAATGCATACAATTCAACAATAAAAAGACAAATAATCCAGTTTAAAAACGAGCAAAGCATCCAAAGAGACATTTCTCCAAAGAAGATATACAAATAGTCAATAAGTACATGAAAAGATATTCAACAACATTAGTCATTAGGAAATGCAAATCAAAACTCAATTAGAGGGCTTCCCTGGTGGTGAGTGGTTGAGAATCTGCCTGCCAATGCAGGGGACACGGGTTCGAGCCCTGGTCTGGGAAGATCCCACATGCCGCGGAGCAGCTGGGCCTGTGAGCCACAACTACTGAGCCTGCGCGTCTGGAGCCTGTGCTCCGCAACAAGAGAGGCCATGATAGTGAAAGGCCCGCGCACCGCGATGAAGAGTGGCCCCCACTTGCCACAACCAGAGAAAGCCCTTGCAGAGAAACGAAGACCCAGCACAGCCATTAATTAATTAATTAATTAATTAATTAATTAATTTTAAAAAAAACTCAATTAGATACCACGTCATGGTTGTAATTTAAAAAATGGAAAATAATGAGTGTTGGTGAGGATGTGGAGAAATTGGAACCCTCATATATTGGCTGATGGGAATGTAAAATATGGAGAACAGTTTAGCTGTTCCTCAAAGAGTTAAACATAGAGCTATCATAGGACTCAGCAACTTCACCCTCAGCTATCCAAGAATTCAAAACATGTTTATACAAAAACTTGTAGATGAATGCAAGGTTGAGAACAGTGACATCCACGATCTTAATGGCTAGGAAGAGGAAAATTCAGCAGACAGTTTAGACATGTGCTTTGGATGAAGAAAACTACCAGTGCTGTTTCAAGAGTTCTCCAATGAATCCTGGATGTACACACTAGACCAGTGGCTTTCAAATGTTTTTGACTTGTACCCAGAGAAAGACATAGAGTAAATGTAGTAGATACCACCACAGATTATTCTGTAGCAGTTAAAAGGAATGAACCAGAGTATAGATAGTGTCTTTTTAATTTGTTTAATTTTATATAAATTATAAAAAACAAGCACCCAAAGTAAGGTAGATTTTGTAAGAACATACATATAATAAAAAAGGTAATACATTAAACACGTTATAATGGTTGCCTATGGAGGAGAAGGAGGGGAATGGAAATGGAGGATGCAGAAAAAAGGAAAATAAAATCTTTCATTTGTTTTAGAGAAGATATGGAATAAACTAGTTAGTGTAATTGAGATTTATTTTTAAAATGCATTTTACCTTGCAACCCAGTACATATATGTATATGTTTAGCTGCAAAAATGTTTTGCAAATCATTATTTACCTTCACTATGTTCAATATTCTCTAGTTTTATTCCATTTGATATTTTAAAGTGCTGGTCACGACCCACTAAATTGCTTTCATATCTTGCTAATGTGACAGGACCTATAGTTGGAGCACTGTACTACCCCTCAGTGAAAAGTGCACGTGCTCAGTAGCTGATCATCCAGCAGCTCTAAATTTGTTTGACAAAGACTCCAAAACCAATTAAGCAAGGAAGTTTTTGTAAGGAGTGAAAACAGTTTGCTTTTCTTCCATCTTATACAGATACATTTTGGATTCATTTCTACTTCTGACTGAAGTTTAGAACTACAATGTGGTAGGTAAAAAATGGTCCCCCAAAGATGTCCACATCTTAATCTCTGGAGGATTTGAATTTGTTACATTACATGGCAAAGGGGAATTAAGTTTTCAGATAGCATTAAGGTTGTTAATAGCTGAACTTAAAATGGGGAGATTATCCTGGATTATCTAGTTGAGCCCAATGGAGTCACAAGGGTCCTTAAGGGTGGAGGAGGGAGAGAGAAGAGGAGATCAGAACGGTTGGTTGTGAACAGGATCTCACTGGCTTTTGCTGGCTTTGAAGATGGAGGAAGGGGGCCACCAGCCAAGGAATGTGGGTAAACTCTAGAAGCTGGAAAAAGCAGGAAGTGGATCTTAACCAGAGCCTCCAGAAAGGAATGCAGCCTGGCCAACACTTTGATTTTAGCCTGGTGTGACCCATGTCAGACTTCTGACCTATGGAAATATAAGACAATAATTTTATATGTTTAAGCCATTCAAGTTTGTGGTAATTTGCTACAGTAGCAGATGCAAAATAATCTGTGAGTACACTTAGAAAAAGTTGATCTAACCACTTGCTAAGAACCTGGTAACTACAAATCCCATAATGCTTACCTCTGAGGAAGGAGCTCTAAGCTTCAGACAAGTGAGTGCAAATGCAAGTAGAGTTCTTAGCAACAAGGAAATAAACAGTTTCAGAAGCAGCCAGCCAAAGAGTAGAATCGCCAACATCTTCCAGACTGTGTCTCTTGGTACAAACTTCTGCCTTTTTTAAAAACTACTTTACTTAAAAAAAACAAAAACAAAAACAGAGAGTTAATTTGAAAGATATGTAGAAATCATCACTCATGATAATTTTCCCAAATATGGGAATTCATTGGGTGGTAAAAATTGAAGAAACAATGCCTCTCAGAGAGTCCCTGAGTAAAGATAATACCTAAATCAGCAGTTAACATCTCTTAGGTCACAGATTCATTTGAAACTCTTTTTAGAAAAATGTACATACATACCTACACACACACAATTTTGCATTTGTTTGTATTGGTTTTACAGCCTCCTTCATGTTTATAAACTCAAGTTACAAGCAGCTGATTTAAGTGGATATTTTCATGATATCATATTTGATTTCAGTGAGGAATAAATTTCTTGGAAAACATTCATGTGATAGAGCACAAATTAGCACACTAGAAATAATATTATCTTTATTCTAGTTAACTGTGAGGGACTGGATTTTCTTCAAAGGGCTTTTCTTTTTTTTTTTTTTTTGTCATCAACAGAATCTAAGCCCAATATTTCATTGGGAAAGGATGTGGGCTCTTAAATCCTACAACTGTGAGTGCTGTGGGAGTGATTTTGTCAGCTGCACGGCTCTGAAGTATCACTTTCAACAGAAGCATCTTGGAAAAGTTCACTGTGAAAAATGTGGCCAAGAAGTCCTGAGGGAGAAGCTCCAAGATCACAATAAGGTACAGCAAGTGAAAGTGGGGAACCTCCCCCTTTTGCTAAAATACACATGCTTTTTGTTTGTTGGTTTTGTTTTTTAATTCTCTTATGGAGATATATTAACAGAAAACTAAAAGTTAAAATTCATGGCCATAGGCCACAGGTGGGATGCAGTGGTTAAAGATGTGTGTCTCAGTCTTCTTGGCTCTAAAGGGCCCATCTTGCTGGGCTGCTGTGAAGGACACTCAGCAGAATTCCCTGGACACAAGCATTATACCCAGGGCAGCCACTATTATTGTAATTATTATTCCAAAGTGCTTATGTAAGGATAGAATTCTCACAACCCTAGAATTTTTTACTTTCAATGTGACCTTAGAGGTAGACTAATATACTTCCCTCCTTCCTCCTCCCCCATTTTACAACTGAGGGATCAAAGACCCAATTAGGTTGAATGATTTGCCCAAGGCCTGCAAAAGTAAATGTCAGAAAAAGAACTGGGATCTTATTCTTCTGATTTTATAAAACAAAACCTAGTGCTTTTTAAAAAATACTTTTTTCAGCACTGTGGTTCTCATAGTTCATTGCTTTATTAATCTACAGCAGTTTTCCATCTGTGTCAGAAAAATTAATGGACTTTGCCATGTTTTGAGAACCATAGAATGAGAATTCGCTGTGCCCATGAATGGGAGCATTTAGTGAGAAGCCAAATGAAAACCAGCAGATCTCTCAAATAGCTCTTATAATTCCTGTGTTAAGTATTTACTTTTTCTCAGTCTACACATGACAGGTCAACCATGGAGACACACAGGCTACACTGGGAAAATCTAGAAGAAAGGAATATAAAGCATATGGCTACAAAAATATCAAAGACGTGTAGGATGTGTTCTAGGCACTTTGGAACAGTCCTTAGTCGGGAGAACCATGAAATACAAGAGCATCACTTCACAGCCAGTAAAAGAGGTAATGGAGATGCCCAGTGCTTTCCCTCTGTGGATGTTCATGCAACATAGAAACCATATTGTGGATTCCCTCCATCAGGGCATTACAGATTTTTTCCAAGAATAGTAAATAGAGAAGGGAGAGGATGGAACTAGGTTGTGGCTTGACACTGCATACTCTTGGGGTGGCAGGGGCGGAGGATAATTCTGCAGGGGCACATTCAAGGAGGAAGCTGGGAAACCGAGGCACTGTGCAAAGAGACAACACAGAAGCACAATTCTAGGGGTTTCCAGTCAGAAATGGGACAGAGTGTCAGGATCCAAGCGTGAGTCAGATTATGGTCTGACCATCAAAAATAACCACAAAACTAAGATATTATACCTTTTGCTCTCATATTCATAGTTCTGTCCTCTAAACTAACTGGTGGTTGCTGCTCTATGAAAGTCTTTTAATACATTTAAGTTTTTTCCAGGAAACAATAATTGACTCTGAATACAAATTAGTCACTGAAAAGTGATCAATTTTTGATGAAATGTCCCTAAAAAGAATGGTAACTATGTTTCAAGCAAAAGAATCAAACTGTCAGAAAAAAAACACAAACCCTCAATCTGTTGATTTGACATAATTGATGAAATTTAAACAAGGGGCTGTGTATCCCCTGAGTGTTGATATAAAATTTCTTGTTACTGTTTAGTAATATGTTCTGATTTATATTATGATTTCTTCTGTGATCCATGACTTATTTGAAGTACGTGTTATTTAAAATTTCTAAAAGTATGGGATATTTTTAGTTACTTTGTTACTAATTTCTCATTTAATTGCACGTTGGTCAGAGAATGTAATCTGTGTGATATCAGTTCTCTGACATGTGTTGAGTTTTATCTAGAGCTGAGTATGTATTCAATTTCTGTGAATGTTCCATATGTGCTTGGGAAGGAAGGATCAGCTGAAAGTTCATTCCCAGAAAGGATTAGTGAATTCTTCTTCAAGGCATTTGCCAGAGGCCACTCTAAAATTAATTCTCAGTGATAATATGAGTTTGTTATGTAAACCTGAACGAGGGCCACTTTATTATTGCAAATTCTCAGGGATTTTGTGTGTATGTGTGTGATCTATCCAGTGCAAACGTTTTGCAAGTTTCTGGGCTGTTGAAAGGGATCAGGATATACCACCCCAAAATGTGCCAATTTGGCATATTGATTATTTTGAGCTGAAGGCAATTTAGAAACAAGAGACGCAAGAAGAGCTCTCTGCTCTCCCCCTTTCTGCCTAAAAGCAGAGCATAAATTCCACCCACCCCCGTACCAGGATGAGAGTGGCCCTTATCACTGGTGACATAAAGCAAGCACAGGAGTGTGTATAGACAAACCTTATTAAAAAACCTTTCACATTCCGTTAGTTCCCCCTATGTGTTTCCTACTCACTTTCCCACAATTTATTGGCCTAGAAGCCCCAAATTCCCTTTCCCTTGTCTAGTCTCTCCTCCACAATGTATAGTCCTTTGTTACAATAGTATATAAGTACCTGAGTCTGATTCTTCGTAGTTTTTTTGCTTTCTTGTAAAGGACTCTGTACAGGTTTAAAAAAAAAAAAAATCAACAAAATTTGTATGCCTTTTCTCCTGTTAATCTGTCTATTGTCAGTTTAGTTCACATGCCCCATTCACTGAAGCTAACAGTTCAGTTATTTTGTTCCTTCCTGTGAAGCATGTGGTTAGTCTTGTCAGCTTTTCTGGCTTAAAACACAGACACACACACACACACACACACACACACACCCCAAATACACACGCACACACACCTCTAGTGTCCTCATTTTTAAAAATGTACTATCTAGAAGCAAGATGGCGGAGTAGAAGGACATGCTATCCTTCCCTGTTATGAGAACACCAGAATCACAACTAACTGCTGAACATTCATCAACAGGAAGACACTAGAACTCACCAAAAAAGATACCCCACATCCAAAGACAAAGGACAAGCCACAGTGAGATGGTAGGAGGGGTGCAATCACAATAAAATCAAATCCCATAACTGCTCGGTGGGTGACTCACAAACTGGAGAACAATTATACCACAGAAGTCCACCCACTGGAGTGAAGGTTCTGAGCCCCACGTCAGGTTTCCCAACCTGGGGGTCCGACAACAGGAGGAGGAATTCCTAGAGAATCAGACTTTGAAGGTTAGTGGGATTTGATTGCAGGACTCTGACAGGACTGGGGGAAACAGAGACTCCACTCTTGGAGGGCACACACAAAGTAGTGTGTGCATAGGGACCCAGGGGAAGGAGCAGTGACGCCAGGGGAGAGTGAACCAGACCTACCTGCTACTGTTGGAGGTTTTCCTGCAAAGGCGGGGGGGAGGGGTGCTGTGTCTCACCATGAGTACAAGGACACTGGAAGCAGAAGTTCTGGGAAGTACTCCTTAGCGTGAGCCCTCCCAGAGTCCACCATTAGCCCCACCAAAGAGCCCAGGGTAGGCTCCAGTGTTGGGTTCCCTCAGGCCAAACAACCAACAGGGAGGGAACCCAGCCCCACCCATCAGCAGTCACATGGATTAAGGTTTTACTGAGCTCTGCCCACCAGAGCAACAGCCAGCTCTACCCACCACCAGTCTCTCCCATCAGGAAACTTGCACAAGCCTCTTAGATAGCCTCATCCACCAGAGGGCAGACAGCAGAAGCAAGAAGAACTACAATCCTGCAGGCTGTGGAACAAAAACCACATTCACAGAAAGATAGACAAGCTGAAAAGGCAGAGGGCTATGTACCAGATGAAGGAATGAGATAAAACCCCAGAAAAACAACTAAATGAAGTGGAGATAGGCAACCTTCCAGAAAAAGAATTCAGAATAATGATAGTGAAGATGATCCAGGACCTGGGAAAAACAATGGAGGCAAAGATTGAAAAGATGCAAGAAATGTTTAACAAAGACCTAGAAGAATTAAAGAACAAATGAACAGAGATGAACACTACAATAACTGAAATGAAAAATACACTAGAAGGAACCAATAGCAGAATAACTGAGACAGAAGAACGGATAAGTGACCTGGAAGACAGAATGGTGGAATTCACTGCTGCGGAACAGAATAAAGAAAAAAGAATGAAAAGAAATGAAGACAGCTTAAGAGACCTCTGGGACAACATTAAATGCACCAACTTTCACATTATAGGGGTCCCAGAAGGAGAAGAGAGAGAGAAAGGACCCAAGAAAATATTTGAAGAAATTATAGTCAAAAACTTCCCTAACATGGGAAAGGAAATAGCCACCCAAGTCCAGGAAGTGCAGAGAGTCCCATACAGGATAAACACAAGGAGAAACACTCTGAGACACATAATAATCAAATTGGCAAAAATTAAAGACAAAGAAAAATTATTGAAAGCAGCAAGGGAAAAACGACAAATAACATACAAGGGAACTCCCATAAGGTTAACAGCTGATTTCTCAGCAGAAACTCTACAAGCCAGAAGGGAGTGGCATGATATACTTAAAGTGATGAAAGGGAAGAACCTACAACCAAGATTACTCTACCCAGCAAGGATCTCATTCAGATTCAATGGAGAAATCAAAAGCTTTACAGACAAGCAAAAGCTAAGAGAATTCAGCACCACCAAACCAGCTCTACAACACATGCTAAAGGAACTTCTCTAAGTGGGAAACACAAGAGAAGAAAAGGACCTACAAAAACAAACCCAAAGCAATTAAGAAAATGGTCATAGGAATATACATTTCGATAATTACCTTAAACGTGAATGCATTAAATGCTCCAACCAAAAGACACAGGCTTTCTGAAAGGATACAAAAACAAGACCCATATATACGCTGTCTACAAGAGACCCACTTCAGACCTAGGGACACATACAGACTGAAAGTGAGGGGATGGAAAAAGATATTCCATGCAAATGGAAATCAAAAGAAACCTGGAGTAGCAATACTCATATCAAATAAAATAGACTTTAAAACAAAGAATGTTACAAGAGACAAGGAAGGACACTACATAATGATCAAGGGATCAATCCAAGAAGAAGACATAACAATTATAAATATATATGCACCCAACATAGGAGCACCTCAATACATAAGGCAACTGCTAATAGCTCTAAAAGAGGAAATCGACAGTAACACAATAATAGTGGGGGACTTTAACACCTCACTTACACCAATGGACAGATCATCCAAAATGAAAATAAATAAGGAAACAGAAGCTTTAAATGACACAATAGACCAGATAGATTTAATTGATATTTATAGGACATTCCATCCAAAAACAGCAGATTACACTTTCTTCTCAAGCGCGCACAGAACATTCTCCAGGATAGATCACATCTTGGGTCACAAATCAAGCCTCAGTAAATTTAAGAAAACTGAGGGCTTCCCTGGTGGCGCAGTGGTTGGGAAACTGCCTGCCAATGCAAGGGACACGGGTTCGAGCCCTGGTCTGGGAGGATCCCACATGCTGCGGAGCAACTAGGCCCGTAAGCCAAAACCACTAAGCCTGCGCGTCTGGAGCCTGTGCTCCGCAACAAGAGAGGCCGCAATAGTGAGAGGCCCGCACATCGTGATGAAGAGTGGCCCCTGCTTACCACAACTAGAGAAAGCCCTCCCACAGAAACGAAGACCAAACACAGCCAAAAATAGCTAAATAAATAAATAATTAAGAAAATTGAAATCATATCAAGCATCCTTTCTGACCACAACGCTATGAGATTAGAAATGAATAACAGGGAAAAAAACGTAAAAAACACAAACACATGGAGGCTAAACAATACGTTACTAAATAACCAAGAGATCACTGAAGAAATCAAAGAGGAAATCAAAAAATACCTAGAGACAAATGACAATGAAAACACGACGATCCAAAACCTAGGGGATGCAGCAAAAGCAGTTCTAAGAGGGAAGTTTATAGCTATACATGCCTACCTCAAGAAAAAAGGAAAATCTCAAATAAACAATCTAACCTTACACCTAATAGAACTAGAGGAAGAAGAACAAAGAAAACCCAAAGTTAGCAGAAGGAAAGAAATCATAAAGATCAGAGCAGAAATAAATGAAATAGAAACAAAGAAAACAATAGCAAAGATCAATAAAACTAAAAGCTGGTTCTTTGAGAAGATAAACGACATCGATAAACCATTAGCCAGACTCATCAAGAGAAAGAGGGAGTGGACTCAAATGAATAAAATTAAAATTGAAAACGGAGAAGTTACAATAGACACCGCAGAAATACACAGCATCCTAAGAGACTACTACAAGCAACTCTATGCCAATAAAATGGATAACCTGGAAGAAACGAACAAATTCTTAGAAAGGTATAACCTTCCAAGACTGAACCAGGAAGAAATAGAAAATATGAACAAACCAATCAGAAGTAATGAAGTTGAAACTGTCATTAAAAATCTTCCAACAAACAAAAGTCCAGGACCAGATGGCTTCACAGGTGAATTCTATCTAACATTTAGAGAAGAGCTAACACCCATCCTTCTCAAACTCTTCCAAAAAATTGCAGAGGAAGGAACACTCCCAAACTCATTCTATGAGGCCACCATCACCCTGATACCAAAACCAGACAAAGATACTACAAAAAAAGAAAATTACAGACCAATATCACTGATGAATATAGATGCAAAAATCCTCAACAGAATACTAGCAAATAGAATCCAACAACACATTAAAAGGATCATACACCATGATCAAGTGGGATTTATCCCAGGGATGCAAGGATTCTTCAATATACACAAATCAATCAATGTGATACACCATATTAACAAATTGAAGAAGAAAAACCATATGATTATCTCAATAGATGAAGAAAAAGCTTTTGACAAAATTCAACACCCATTTATGATAAAAACTCTCCAGAAAGTGGGCATAGAGGGAACCTACCTCAACATACTAAAGGCCATATACGACAAACCCACAGCAAACATCATTCTCAATGGTGAAAAACTGAAAGCATTTCCTCTAAGATAGGAACAAGACAAGGTTGCCCACTCTCACCACTATTATTCAACATAGTTTTGGAAGTCCTAGCCACGGAAATCAGAGAAGAAATAGAAATAAAAGGAATACAAATTGGAAAAGAAGAAGTAAAACTGTCACTGTTTGCAGATGACATGATACTATACATAGAGAATCCTAAAGATGCTACCAGAAAACTACTAGAGCTAATCAATGAATTTGGTAAAATTGCAGGATACAAAATTAATGCACAGAAATCTCTTGCATTCCTATATACTAATGATGAAAAATCTGAAAGAGAAATTAAGGAAACACTCCCATTTACCATTGCAACAGAAAGAATAAAATACCTAGGAATAAACCTACCTAGGGAGAAAAAAGACCTGTATGCAGAAAACTATAAGACACTGATGAAAGAAATTAAAGATGATACCAACAGATGGAGAGATATACCATGTTCTTGGATTGGAAGAATCAATATTGTGAAAATGACTATACTACCCAAAGCAATCTACAGATTCAATGCAATCCCTATCAAATTACCAATGGCATTTTTTACAGAACTAGAACAAAAAAATCTTAAAATTTGTATGGAGACACAAAAGACCCCGAATAGCCAAAGCAACCTTGAGGGAAAAAAACGGAGCTGGAGGAATCAGACTCCCTGACTTCATACTATACTACAAATCTACAGTAATGAAGACAATATGGTACTGGCACAAAAGCAGAAATAGAGATCAATGGAACAAGATAGAAAGCCCAGAGATAAACCCACGCACCTATGGTCAACTAATCTATGACAAAGGAGGCAAGGCTATACAATGGAGAAAAGACGGTCTCTTCAATAAGTGGTGCTGGGAAAACTGGACAGCTACATGTAAAAGAATGAAATTAGAATACTCCCTAACACCATATACAAAAATAAACTCAAACTGGATTAGAGACCTAAATGTAAGACCGGACCCTTAAAACTCTTAGAGGGAAACATAGGAAGAACACTCTTTGACATAAATCACAGCAAGATATTTTTTGATCCAACTCCTAGAGTAATGGAAATAAAAACAAAAATAAACAAATGGGACCCAAGGAAACTTAAAAGCTTTTGCACAGCAAACGAAACCATAAACAAGATGAAAAGACAACCCTCAGAATGGGAGAAAATATTTGCAAACGAATCAACAGACAAAGGATTAATCTCCAAAATATATAAACAGCTCATGCAGCTCAATATTAAAAAAACAAACAACCCAATTCCAAAAATGCACAGAAGACCTAAATAGACATTTCTCTAAAGAAGACATACAGATGGCCAAGAAGCACATGAAAAGCTGCTCCACATCACTAATTATTAGAGAAATGCAAATCAAAACTACAATGAGGTATCACCTCACACCAGTTAGAATGGGCATCATCAGAAAATCTACAAACAACAAATGCTGGAGAGGGTGTGGAGGAAAGGGAACCCTCTTGCACTGTTGGTGGGAATGTAAATGGATACAGCCACTATGAAGAACAGTATGGAGGTTCCTTAAAAAACTAAAATTGGAATTACCATATGATCCAGCAATCCCACTACTGGGCATATACCCAGAGAAAACCATAATTCAAAAAGACACATGCACCCCACTGTTCATTGCAGCACTACTTACAATAGCCAGGTCATGGAAGCAACCTAAATGCCCATCGACAGACAGATGGATAAAGAAGATGTGGTACATATATACAATGGAATATTACTCGGCCATAAAAAGGAACAAAATTGGGTCATTTGTTGAGATGTGTAGAGACTGTCATACAGAGTGAAGTAAGTCAGAAAGAGAAAAACAAATATCATATATTAACTCATATATGTGGAACCTAGAAAAATGGTACAGATGAACCGGTTTGCAGGGTAGAAATTGAGACACAGACGTAGAGAACAAACGTATGGGCACCCAGCGTGGAAAGCGGCAGGGGGGTGGGGGGTGGGGGGATGAATTGGGAGATTGGGATTGACATGTATACACTGATGTGTATAAAATGGATGACAAATAAGAACCTGCTGTATAAAAAAATAAGTAATATAAAATTCAAAAATTCAAAAAAAAAAGTACTATCTCCTGATTTCTAGATGTTGGCTCAGTTTCTTCTTTTTAAAACACTGTTCAGGTCCAAACGAAACATTCAGCAGGTAGAATATGGCCTATGGGCTGACAGTTTAAGACCTTTAGAATAGATGGCTTAACTTGGAGTTCTTTACCCTGGGATCATTTTATTGAAACTTGATAACATGTTTTTCATTTAGAAACTTAAAATGATTTATAAATTGGGGCAAAGACTTTTTGCTGACTTAAGAATGAATATCTCAGCTTATCTCAGAGAAATTCAGCCATTTCTCTATTGAGACTTCGGGTTAACCTGCCAGCTAAGTCCAGAGGGAGTAAAGTCTGTTGGTTCACCTGATGCTCTACCAGCAGAGAAGGCAGGTCTCCCTGTTATCACAAAAGGCAGTTCTGATAATTTTTTTATTTTTAAAGTTCTGATAATTAACTAGACATAATTTGCATACAAAATTAAGTTCTGTGTTAGACACACATACATCCATTTCTGTGCAGTGAGTATCAAATGTTGATCATTTCTCTATGAAGCCCAAATGTCCACAGGATTTTCACCTCATAATATGTTGGAGTGTAAAGGTTCCCAAGAGCTACAGAGATTTGCAGACAAAAAATCCGCCCTGCCTCAGGTTCTCAGAGTGCTGCTTGTGTGGCTGAAATCAGCGCCCTGCTCCAGCTGATCCAGGGTTGCTTTCCAGTACCGGCCTCCCGAGTCATCCAGGTAATCTGAGCCCCCACCCCTCTGGCTGGGCCATGCAGCCCTAAGGAAGCCATTCCTTTCTCTTGGAGGTGATGCACATCAACCGGGCAGGGCCACATGTTCAAAGGTCAGCTTCACCTCCTTTGTGGGGTGATAGGCCTTCTAGGAGCCCTTTGAAATGCCAGGGCAGGCTGCAGGCTAGCTGAGCAGGCACTCAACCATGTGACAGCTGGAACCCATTAAAGTTGGCAGTTTTTGCCCAAGGGGCAAAAGTGCCTTTACATTGGCAGGGCCAAGGACTTGGCTCACACTTGACTGATATTTGTAAATGCTTAAGGGAATTTCAGGCAAAGGAGGTGAGCCTATCCCCCAGAGCACTGTTTCATGGCTGGGCAACATGCCTGTGGAAGTAATTAGGTGCCGTACTGATGGGCTACCTGCCACCTTAAAGACAATTCACTGTGTCTGGGAATACTTGTCCACAGAGCCCAGGGTCATTCTGTGAAAATTTCCTTGAAGGAAAATGGCCTGAACACAAGGAAGTGATCCAAACAACAATGATGGTGTGGTTTCCCTTCTATCACTATTATTTATAAGTTAATATCACCACTACACACTATCTAATCAGTGTTTAGAAAACAAAATACAGGACATAGTTCTGAGGGCATTTTTTCTTATAATTTTTCCATTCCTTCTTCTTAAAATGCACACATTATTGTTATAAAAGTATCTGTAAGCCATGTTTATTAAAATAAAAATATTAACTTTTAATGTAGCTTAATAGCAAATATGTTTTACGAGTATGATTAAATTCTAGCTAATGTAGCTATGGAAAAAGCCTGAATATGAAACAGCATATTTTATTCTACAGAAATAAGGCATGAGCACAGAGCTAGAAATTGGGAGCCAGAGTTCTATTCCAGTCCTGCTAGGTGATGGCTGAAAACAAGGGCCAATGATCAATTATGCTGTGGAATTGCTGTGCCCTATATTCCATTCTTGGAGATTGACTGTACATGTTAGCATATTACAAACTCTCAGGTTCAGGAAGCACTAAAAGCTACATTTCCCACATTCCCTTGCCACTGTGACAAAATAGGTTTTGTCAATTAGTTGCACTACTGCAAGACTGAGTCCAGAACTGAGTTAAGTTGGGGGAGAGGCAGTAGGGTACAAGGCACCTATTTTAGCTAGTCCAGATGTAGCAAGTACAGGTTGACTTTGAAGCAGAGAGTTCTGGCCATGACTTTCAGTCCCTGGATTTACAGGAGGGCAGGGGGTTTCTGGGATGCACAATTGCAGAGGCAGCTTCTTCATTCCTAGATGTCAACTAAGGCAGTATGGTCCTCGAGCCAGCAGCTGCCATAACAGCTTTCAGGACAGGCTCTCTGATTGTAGCTGAGTCCACACTTGGCAGTTATTAAAACTCAGCAATGTTATTCTGAAAGTCATTCCTAAAAGTTCAGTCTAGAGCCTGTTCTTCCTGCTATTCTAATGATTCCCTAAATTAAATCCCTTTCTGCTTAGAGTAACTGAAATGGTTTTTCTTACCTGCAACTAAACCCTTTTGGTACCCTGTGGCTCTCCCTTTTGGAAATGTTGCTCTGAAGTGTAAGCCCATGAGGTAGGAGACATATTCATGTCCTTTCCCCTTGACCTACCTAGCTGTTCTTCTTGGTAGGTGGTATTTGTTCCCTTATTTTCTTTAGTAGTAAATACTTTCCATAATCCATGAACTCTCCCCTCTGGCCAAGCTGCCGTGTCTCTGTGAAGAGCTCAGCCTCCTCCCATGGCAGGCTAGGTCAGTGCCAAGAATAAAAATGGCACACTATTGCTTACTTCAGTGAGCCACACCATGCCTGACTGAATGGGCTGTTGGAAATCCTTGAGATTATCATTCAATAGATGGCAGAGGGCTCAGAGCTTCGGAATGTTTTCTAACTTCATAAGAAATTGTCATGTCTCATTACGTGTCACAACCTACCTTTGACAGATTGCTTTTACCTTGTGGACATAATGTTTCCTAAATCATAGGTAACAGTTTCTTTTACTGCTAAAGAGCCTCCTTTGGGAAATTGCAACAAAAATTTTCCTTGAGTGCTAAAGAAGGCAAAGATATGCTGTTAACTGCTTAAAGTTTTAACTTTTATACAATTATATTTAGCAAGAGATTTGAAATAAATTCTCATTAATTATAATTACAGAATACTTTCTTAAAATCATTTATGATCTATTTAGAAACATAGCAAATGAACACCCTCCAGAAACACCAGTCACTTAAGGTTCTAACTCACAGGTACGGTTTGTTTCAGGGCACCTCTGCCACAGGTTGCCCAACCAGGTGTTCACTGAGGGCTGCCATGTGTGTCTTGGTCTGGGTTCTGCATGTACAGCAGTGAATTTAATTCCTGCCCTCGTGGATTCTTCACAATCAGTGGCTCTCAAGCAGAAAGTCTGAGAACTTCTAGCTCTAACTCTTCATAAGGATTTTCAGGCTTTTTCTGCAAATTATGCTTTCTTTTCCACAACTGAACCTAAATTCTCAGTAGACCATGATAGATTACTTTCTTCCCCTGTCTTTTTTTTTTTTTTTTTTTCCCGAGGTGAAGGAGGATAAACTAGCACATATTTAAGCAATTCACAAAGTTAATTGACCCTAAAAATGCTACAGCTAGAAATCTGCACTTCCCTCAAGGTTAATTGAGGTTTCCCCCACATTGTACCCCTTGTCTTCACAGGGTGGTTCTTATGTAAAGGGGACTGACACCCAAGGATGCTCTGAGATTGACATTGTGTTGCTCAGTGAGGTGTTTGCCAGTGTGAACCATCGCAAGAAACCACTGAGAGAAGGGTTGGAGACTCTGAGAGAAAACTTGAAGAGAACTTCACATGGGAACAGGTCTGGGTGAATGTGTTTCTGTGAATTCTTTTATTTCAAAGGTGGAAAAGACTGCTGAAGGAAACTCTTGGCTTGTCACAGAAAACCATTATTGAGTAATAATTACTTGTATTTACTAACGTTAAATTCGTGGGAGAAAACTTGGAGAGATTGCCCCAGAGGCTTTTTTAAAAAAAAAGACTTCTAGGTAAACTTTCAATGAAATTTCACGAATTTGAGATCCTATGGTTTAAGGACTAATTATGTCTTCTCCAATGCACCTTTATTTAATTTCCATCCCTTAGCTGAAATCTGACTCTGAGGAATGCAAACAGGAAGGGCTGAGAAATGTGCCTGCAAGAATGAAGAATCTTTGAGATACATTTGTCTGATAAACATTCCCCTCAGCGATGTCCTGGGGTCTTTTGCTGAAGTGGCTTTGCTGACATGACACACAATGTCTCTTTGCCCCCAGTGTTGAACTAGTTAGGTCTTTTTTTTTTTTTTTTTTTTTGGTGAGTTCCAAAAGGAAAAGAAGAAAAAGCCTTGACATGTTATTATTTATTTTTCTATTGCAATTGTACATCTCCTGCTATTTTTTTTTCAGTCGAATGAATTGTGGATGAAGAAAAATGCAAATAACTATGTTGTAAAGGGAATAAAACATTTTTCTTGAGAAAAACAGACCAGACTGTGTGCCACTTCAATTCTAAAATAAGATCAATGTTTTAAAACAATGTCCCAGAACTGTTTATTAATTTAAATAATAGATTCGTTACCAAGCCCTTGCTTCAAATGAGTATAGAGAACTAGCTTGAATGTGTCTTTTAATGAAAAACACTACCTTCAGGAATACCAAACACCTACTAAATTGTGGTAGTTAGCAAAGACGTCAGATGAATGGCATGATGGTAACTATAATGAAGCACATTGGGGTTGGAAAGGCAGAAAGGGAAATGATGGAGTTTCACATAACGATTACACTTTGAACAGGGAAAGACCACCGTTAAGAAAAAGAAAAAAAAGAAGAAATGGGAGAATGTGTTTTTCATTTTTACCCATTGCTTCTTCCAAGTTTTCCCCACTGAATTTGTAAACTATAGGGTACATTATATCATTGTTATTATTATTTATCAAAACAGGACAGTTAAAGTACTCCCAAGGCACATTAACAATAAGAGTTAGGGTATACGCTTTCCCTGGTGACCTTATTTGGAATCAAAATCTTTGTCCTTCATTGTTTTGTCCTAATTCTATACTCCCTGCCCACCCAACGTCAAAGACCCTAATAGATGAGCTCTCCCTAATTCCTTTTCCTCTCCTCTGTATCTCAGGCAGGCACCCTTCTCCTGGACAAAACATGCTTGAAGCTTTTATTTTGTTAGATTTCCAGAACGAAATTTGAAGTAGAACCCATGGAAAAGAACAGCTCCAAAAACCTTCGTTTACTTGCTCTAATTGTTCCTCAAAACAAGCAAACTCATTTTCTAAGCTCTGTTCCTTCTATTCTTTCAACTCATTAAAAAATTTAATTGAAAACTCTTTAAAGTTGAAACAAATTCCCAGGTAACCACCATCCTTTCCTTTGCAACTGTTAAATGCCTGTTCTTTTTCTCTTCCTCGCAGTGATTTTTCAAGGAGCAGTAATGGTTTTCATTCAGCTCAGAATATATTTTATCCCATATTTTGTTTTGCTGAACAATTCCTTGGCAAAAAAAAAAAAAAAGGAGCATATTTGTAGGAGAATGAGACTTCAAGGCAGACTGACAGGGAAGGATCGTGGAGTCAGGAAAGGAGGCAGATTGTCCACGGGTGTTTCCTTGTCCTGATATCTGCACGCAGCAGTCACTTTTTCTGGCTTTATTCTCTGCTTCTCAGCACAACCAAGACCATACCACGATTCATTTGAAGGGAAAATTGAATTAAAAATGGAAAAGAAGCAGATATGTGAGTCTGACAGTTGGTTTTGACTCCCACCCACGGAGAGAGTAAAGAAGTTTATTGTTTCAGTTGATACCTGGTTTTTGGTGATATATTGTTTGTTGCTGCTATTTCTAAAGCTATTCAGTTACTTTATTTTGCAAGATGGGTGTGGGAAATCCTTTCTTGTCCTTTGGAACTAGTCCATGTCTTAACCTACCAGTAACAGCAACTGTTCTATGTCAGTTATTTTCTGGGCCTTGCTTGTGAATGAAACCTCAGGAGACTTGCCCAGTAAGCCCAAGGTACTAGAAATCATTTACACACCAGGGGCACTGTGCTCCTCTCTGCACATACCACTGTGTTTATTATTGAAAACCACATTGGGGAAACATATTCTGAGCTTTTAAGGAGACAGTGCTAAAAATATGTGTCATGCCTATAACAGTTATGTTTGTAATTGGGATTTCTGCCCATCAGCTCTTATTTCTAATTGCTTTGATTTAGAGGTCTTAAAGACAAGAAGCTCTCTTTTTATTATCAGGTCAGATAACTTAAGGCTCTTCTCTGATATATCGTCCCTTTAAAACCACATTGCAGGACATGGAGTTGTCCTGACAAGACATGGCCAAGATAAAACATGTCCATGGACTGGGCTGACATGAAATAGGAAGTGGCAAATATATCATCTGAGGACTCATGACCAAGCACTGCTAGGACCCATGTCCCATTTCCACATACAATAATAGAAAACCTTTGGAGATACTCATTGGACAGTAAGGTTCATGTAAGTTAGCCCAGGATAGTACTGACATTCTCATTAATCTTGACCCATTCTAGAAGTGACCTGAACTCCCCAATTGATTCAATACCTCATTTAAGCCCTCTGGCATCTACAAGAGTAAACTTCACCCACCTAGGACCATGTCTCCCAAACATACAGTTACCATGTTGAGCATAGCAAGATCTGCCTCCATATTATGACAGGAGTGTTAGGCTACTGGTTTCTTTAATTCCTTTTCACTCTCCCTGACTGAGAGAGAAGGATATACTCATGATAAAAATAAGGTGAGGGAATTTGATAATGATTTAATGTATTCCTTCTGTGGTACATGAAGCCAATCAGAATTTCACAGTCTCGACATTTTTTAAAAAGTACTGAGGAGTTATAAAATTTCAGAAATCTCTGTTCAATTTAAATGAAAGGACATTATATATACAAAAAAAATTTTTTTTTCATTTTGGATGACGCCTATTGGCCTGTCTTTCACTAATTCTCTTCTGCTATATCTAACTTTTGTTAAATTTATCTATAAAGCTTTTAAGTTCAATTATTTTTTTAGTTCTATAATTTCCATTCTTTTTTTAATGTATATAAAATCCAGCTCCAGTTTATTTTTTCATCTTTATGTCTACTTTTACTGTCTATTCCTCTGTTCATTGAACATATTAATCAGTTAAAATCCTTATCTACTTATACCAATATTTGTTATCACCTATGTGGTCTGTTTCTACAGTTTGTCTTTTCTCTCAGTTTAAAATCTTATAGCCCTGTCTCTTGGAATTTCTAGTGATTTTAAATTTAATTTCTAGTGATTTAAAGATTAAAACCAGGACACTGTGCATTAAAAATCTTAGATGCTTCAGCTGATGTTCTCTTTTTCCAGAGAGGTGTACACTTTCCTCACCAAATGGATAGAATAAGAGCTGATCACCCAGGTCACACCCCATATCCCTTAAATAAAAATATCTGGAGGTGAGAGCAAGGCATCAACACTTTTTAAGGATCCCCAGTGATTCCAGTATGCAGCTAGGGAACCACTGTTACAGCCTAGTAGTTTCACCAAGGACTTTCCTTGGTGAATCCTTGTCTCCTCAGCCCCTGAGAGTGAATCCTAATCCATGTTGCCTTAGCCTGGCAAGACTATCTACATCTCCACTCAACTCTCTAAGATATTCTGCTTCATTTCATAACCATACCTGTCTCAAGCATCTTCAGAATTCAGCAAATGTTTGGAGGGAAAAGCAGGTCATATCTTGGGTTCAGTTCTCCACCAGGATTTCAGGATTTCAGGATGAAACCCAGGATTTCATCAGGATTGTGGCCTCCAAGTCTCTGCATTGCTTTAGCCCCATAAGCTTGACAAAGTTCTAGTGGCTTCTTGAACCCCAAAAGCTTCCCTTTTCCCAAAGTCCATATTTTCAGCTTCTTCTCTATTTCCCAAATCAGTATATGTCCCCAGGGAAAAGGGCAGCAGAATATCAGTCCATCTCTCCATTATCTGCTACCCCACTCCTCACTAAATCCTGACCTTTCTAGCTTCAGCAACTCTCCAATGCCTCTAAAACACACATACACGTGATTTTTTAAATCCAATTTTCTAGTTGTTCTCAGTGAGCATTGGTCAGCTGTTAACTACTTCATTATATCCAGAAATAGAAGTCTCAGTTCTTTTAAAATATTTTACTTTATCATACTCATGATTAACAGTATCTTATGCCCCAATACATAGTCAGATAATAATTCGGTTAAAAATTATTAATCATCTACTATGTGTCAGATACTAGGGACAGAACAGTGAACAAAACAAACACAGTCCCTGACTTTGTGCACCTAGTACCCCTGTGTGAGAGAAATAAAGAAATAATATAATGCCAAGTGGTAATTAAATGTTATGAAGAAACATAAAGCTGGGTAATGGAACAGGGAATAGGGAAGGAGCTCTTGTTTTAAAGGGTGGCCAGGAAAGGCCAGATGGTGCAGCAGAGACCTGAATGAAGCCAGGGTCCAGCCATGCGAATTATCTGAGATAAGTGTAGTCTAGGTATAGTAATAGCAACTGCAAAAGTCCAGAGTAGGGAACACTCCTGGCATGTTCAAGAAATAGCCAAGAGAGCAGCAGGGCTAGAATAAGGGGAAGGATGGTTGAAAATCATCTCATGTTTTCCTTTTTCTCTTTCTCTTATCGCTCATATGTCATGTTCCTTTTCTAAGGATCCTAATGGGGAAGAGAACACCATTGTCTTTAAGATTCAATTTTTTATGCACTGAAAGTCTTCACTGCCATTCTTTTGAGATCATGGCCTACTATGATGTCCTGGGGCCTACACCCTCCACAGGTAAAATTTACTTGTTTTGTTTCATAGGAAATCTTTAAAATGGCTATTCATTCAATGTGTATTTATAGAGGACTGACCACATCAAGACACAGTACTGGGCTAGGTATATAGAACCAGGCTGTTGGCAGAGGCACTGAATCACTTACTGGTTTTAGGAGTCACTTTTTTTTTTTTTCCTGCAGTACATTAATACTGTGTATCCTTATGCTACCAGTTTTTAATTTAAGAAGTACAATCAAGTATTAACTATGTGTTCTGTATAATGGAGTAGAGAAAGAACACAAAAGAAGTATGGACTTGGCCTGCAAGGAGCTGCCTCTTGTAGCAGGAATTCCAATTTGAGCCTAAATTGAGTTTGCACTGGGATTCAACCACAATCTGGCTAATTCAGGAAGGTAAATGAGTCTCCTGTAATGGAAAAGACCGGTTAGGAACAGAACTTTGGTCTAAATTCAACAGATTGTTAAGGATGTTTAATACTCAGCACCAGTGGACTCATGCCTCTGTCTTTGGGAGAAAGAGTTCAAAAAAATAAGTAAAAACCAGAAGAGCTGTTTCCTGGATGTCTACTAAGGCAGCCAAAGCTCAAGTTGGCAAAGTTTTGCAGCCTGAGTGGTAGAAAGCAGCTCCAGAGTTCCTGTGTAAGCAGAGAAGGGGCCCAGAGTGCCTGAGCAGCTAAGAGGACCACCCTCACTCTGAATTGAGAAGATGCAGGAGCGGCCATCTCTCTTTGATGTCTGGTACTGGCAAGAGCAGTTGTGCCTTTGGCATGGCATGGCCACCATTGGAGGCATGACTGTTTTTGGCTGGACCATCCATGCTTCTGGTAGACGCAGCCACAGAAGGCATCAAACACAGCACAAAAGAGCAGAAAATGTTAATGGCAGATACCACGTGGTACCAAAAGAAAGAGCCTGCAAGCACATGGGAGATAGTCCCTGGGGACTGAAATAGGATAGGGATTTGAGGGAGTTGGAACTCCTAAAAAAGTGAAAAGTGATAAGGATAGAGTCATAGAATGGCATTGTTATGGTCATTGTGATGTTATTTTTATCCCTAAGATGTTGTGGTATCTAAGGTAAAATATGAAATACAGAGTCTAATCATACTCCTAAAAAGGGGGGTAGAGTATCTCCACTTTAGGCAAAAACATGATGGCCCTGTTATTGATTGAATGTTTGTATCCCCCCAAAATTCATATTTTGAAGCCCTACCCCCAAATGTGATGGTATTAGAAGGTGAGGCCTTTGAGAGGTAATTAGGTTTAGATGACATCCTGAGGGTGAGGCCCCAATGATGGGATTAATTCTCTTGTAAGAATAAAAAGAGATACCAGAACTTCCTCTCTCAGCCACGGGAGCATGTAGTGAGAAGGTAGCCATCTGCACGCCAGGAAGAGGGTTCTCACCAGGAACCAAATTTACCAGCACCTTGATCTTGGACTTCCCAGCCTCCAGAACTGTGAGAAATAAATTATTTCTGTTGTTTAAGCCACCCAGTCTATGGTATTTTGTTTTAGTAGCCCAAGCAGAGGCCCAGATGACTAAGTGATTTATATAGAGGTAAATGTATTCTCCAGAGAACTTGGGGGTTGAGTCTAGGCTTCTGCTTGACTTAAAACATTTGTATATTCTCTGTGTGGCAAAATGGCAGAACTGAAAATGCCATAGCAATTTGTGAGCCAATACATGACCAGTGACCCTGCTCTGGCTTAGCGGCAGGTATCAAATATTTTCATTGATCTATTCATTTAAATATTCTATTCAACCATCATTTCTGGAATACCTACCATGTACCATTAAATACTTATAGTGAATTAGGTAGGAGCTCAATATTTTTGCTCTTTTGGGGCTCACATTTGGTAGAGGAGAGATTCATGAGCCAGTGACTCTTAAATATTTCCCTCCTATCTCTATGTCTTTGCACAATGTTTCCACTGATAAACTTTTCTTAACCTGTCCCATCCTACACCGTGCCTTGAAAGTTTCTGCTTACCCTTCAAGACTCAGCACACCTCTGGTGAAATTCCTTCCCTAATCAATCCTTCCTAGACCTGCCTCTTCTGCTTTCCCATGGAATCCTCCCTGGTATGCTTTTGGTTCATGATCATCTTGTATTGTCATTGTGCCTAGCTTTGGCTTCCCATTGCATTTGGAGGTCTTTGAGGATAAGGTTTGTCTTTGTGCCTAGAACTGTACTATTTAATAAATATGTATTGAAAGAGGGAATGAATGAACATAACGTTGATCCTACCATCTCTCAGCCAGACCCCAGAGGAACATGTTGACTTTCTTGAGCTGGTTCTTCTACTTATCAGCACTGTTGGACAATGTGTTGCTCATATTAAAATTCTCTTCTGTTGTGCTATAATTTGTCAATACACATGTACTGCATGCCTACCATGTTCTAGGAACCGTGTTAAGCCTGGGGGTACAAATATGAATAAGACATGGTGGGGTTTATAATCTGGAGGGGTTTATAGTCTGGTGGGGTTTATAGTCTGGAGACACACAAATAGGTAATTTTTCTAGAATATCATCTACATTAAGCAGAGGTATGGGGAACTCGGAGATAAGATGGGGTATTAGGAAGGAGATTGTGGACTCAGCCCAACGAGGTTTTAGTAAGTCTTCTTCTCTGATAATCTTGCTGAGCCTATGATTTTTTTTTTAATGCTGTGATTTATCAAGCACTTATTATGTGCCATATATAATTCTCATTGCGCTAAAATTAATCTGATAAATGAATCCTAATTGATCTGCACAACAAACCTGAAAGGAAGCTATTTCCCCAGTTTGAATATTTAAAAACTGAGTCTTAGAAAATTTAAGCAACTTGCCCACATTTATACAGTTAGTAAGTGTAAGAGCTGGGATGCAAATCCAGGTCTGTCTCACTGTGTAGGTCTGTGTAGACTGACATGACATCAAAGTTATATAATGGAGAGAACACACTGGGCTTGAAGCCAAATCCCAGATCTATTTCATATTGTCTATGTGAACTTGTGTAAATCATGTAAAACTCTGAAGCCTCACTTTTTTCATCTATAAAACTGAGATGAGAAAGTTACCTCAAGGATAGTTGCAAGAATTAAAATATGAGATTTATTTTGAAATCATGTAGCATGTAATTGTGCTTAGCTCAATGAATATTTATTAAGAAAAAAATACTTCCATCCCCTTAGGTCTCACCACAGGCCCATGAAGCTCTTGTGTTTGTGTAAAATGCTTTCTTTCTCTTGTGTGCGGACTTCAAAAGCACAATTGTTAGCCAACTCTTGGGTAATCGTCTTGAGGATCTGAGGTTATATCAGTAGCTCTTGAGCTAAAGTGTCTCCCAGAGGAGCAGAAGTATATTTTTACTCTGGCTTCTAAGTCCCCTAAGTTCTTGAGCACAGCTGTGTGAAATGAATTTTTAAAAGACTGAAATTATTATGTAACCCTGCTTCTCTCCACTGATGATGAGAAATGGGTTTGAGAGGAGATGAACAGTTCAGACAAGTCCTAGGATTCCATTTAGGCAACCAAATGTTGCTAATAATTGTCAGAGCAAGACTCAGATGATCATGTTAAATCTTCACAGGCATCTTAATGTTATTCCCTGCACATCCTACATATGTGCTAGACAACTAATAGTTAGGCCCTGTGTGCCACAATGCAGCCCAGAGCCATGAGGTTTGACAAGGACGTGGTTGACAGTATTCCTGCTCTAAATATGATTCTCAGATTAGCAGTATCAGCATCACTTAGGAACTTGTTAGAGATACAGAATCTTGGGCTCCACCCTAGACCTACTAAGTCAGAAACTGCATTTCAAAAGATCCCCAGGTGACTCTTGTGCTCATTAAAGTCTGAGAAGTATGGAATTAGCCACCGATTAGGAAGCATTTGGGCTCAGGTCTAACCTGCAACCCAGGACAGTAGGATGGCAAGAGATGGTTTAACTTCCTAGCTGTGTGACTTTGGGCAACCTACTTAATTTCTCTGACTCTATTTTCTCATTTGTAAACTGGAGATGATAATAGTTTCCATATCAAGGGTTGTTAAAGAGTAAATGTGTTAATAAATATAAAGCACTTAGAATAATACTTGATTAATAGCAAGGGAGCCAAGTATTCTTGTTTACAAATGATGATGGTGATAAAATAAACTCCTCTAAGTCACACAGTTAGAGTAGAAACAGACAATTATAAGCCTAAAAAATAATTTAAGTTAGAAACCACCAACTTGGGTTCCTGTCAATGAAGAACCTTAAAGAGGAGGAAATGTTGATACAGAGGTGGCTTTGAGTAGATAATCTCTGGGTCAGCCAAGACAGCTTATCAGATAATAGAAATAGGTCATCAAATATCTGACATACCTATTGCATACCAAAATTTAAGTTAAATTATTGTTTTTTCTATCTTTTGTCATTATAAACCTGAATTTTTGTTTGTCTGTTTGCTAAGGAAGTCAGAGAGACTGTCAATAAAATTGAAAGGGTATTTTAATAGTTGTAATGACTCTTGCCTTGTAAGTTTAGGACTAGAATATGTTTGTTATAACAGCATTTATGAGAATATTTGCCATAAACAATTCTATCTGCTCATCTATGTTTATCATAGGAATTTGATTTTACTCTCTAACCTGTTGATAATCAACCTACTATTATATCTCTGATTTGGCCCTAAACAGCTGGACCAGTATAAAAGGACTGTACAGATACTCTTAAAATTAGGAATCCGGATGAAGGCATAATTTTTTTTTAATGTATTTTACAAGTAAAATAGACACTTGACAATTAACTTTAAAATGTGTATAGTAAAACCTAAATTTGCCATGATTAACAAGTGTGTCATTATTGCATGACAATTTAGTTAGGCAGAAGGACAGGTACAGATGGGGTATACAAAATAGATTCATAATAGAACTTCTAAGTGTGTCAAATTGGGAAAATTTAAGTAGATTATGATAAAAAGATACTAAACATTTATATATCATACAATTAGAATGAGTACAATCTGAGTTAATGTTGTTTTATGAGATTATAGTATTAAACTATAGATGTTTATTTGATCATGTTTGCTATTTAATCTAGTTTTCCTTCCTCATTAATGTATCGCTGTCATAGCTTGTTTGTTTGCAATTTGACCTAAATACATCTTTTAAAGTCATCTCCATCTTTATAAGTATAATCAGTTTCTTCAAGTGTCCAGGTAGTAGAATCTCTTCTGCAAAAATATATACAGATAATAACAATTTAGATAATTAAACAGAGGGTATTATATAGGTTATTGTCACAGAGAATAATGACATTTAGTTTATATGCTAGATGACATTTGCAAATGGTAATGAAACTTGCTTCTGAGAAATAAACTTCCTCTGCTGATAGAAAATCTTTCTATCATCTGATGAGAAAGATTTTCTTGAACCAGAGTTAGCTCAATCTGAGCTACTCTGGCATCATAATGTTGTAGCTTTCTCTTTTAACCACTTGGGTAAACTGGAATAACTCTCCTAAATACAGAAACTGTTTTGTTTTAAATGCTTAAGGTCTAATTAATCAGAGTAATACAGCTCATTTGTACCACGGAAACCAGGAGAAGAGAGGAGGGAGGAAAGTCTCACAGTTGTCTTTGTTCCTTGGTGTTAACAGATTTAAAACTTCACCTTTACCGCAAACTGTACCTCTGTAATGACAGTGACGAGGCCCAGCTGTGTGCCTTGGCCCTCTTACCTTACCAAGTGGATTTTGTCAAGGCATCTGTCATGAGGGTGAAGGAGCTCATTCGTTTAATGATACATTGGTTCAAGACATCATTTGCCAACACCACCAAGGAAAATAAGTATGTAACCAGCACATGGGCACCATGTGAGCCTTTCTCTTTTCATGTCCCCTTTCTTTATTCTTTCAGGCTCCACCTCTTTCCTTGGTAGGGAGAGGGAATATATGTAGAGAGGGAAAGAGAGAGAGAGGAAGGAGAGAGGGAGGAAGGAGAGAGCGATATAGAGAATGAGGGCTGTTATAAAATATGGAACACCTGTATTGCATTATTTCAAATATAACATGTTTTGGTAGGAACCAAAGAATAGAAACTAAAATATTCAGTGGCATAACCAAATGGGTTGGTGCAAGGAAATAAGGCACAGAAAAGGAAAAGGGAGACTACTAGCATGATTTGAATGAGCTGTTCAGTCATTCAGTGTTCAAGCTTTAAGTATTCCTTCTACTGTAGCCAATTCTAACAGAGCAGAGTTGTCCTCTACAGGAGGGGGAGCCTCAAAAGTTGATATGTGCATGTTTTAGTATCTTTTCTTCACTTTGGTAGCAACAGGCTCTAACGTATAGTAAAGGGATATGAGGGAGACTCAGATACTGGTTTGAGTATTTTAAGATAAACTTTTGAAAAACAGAGAACTAGAATATATTTGTATGAATTCTCCATTTGGCAGAAGTAGCAGAGGCAGGGGGTTTATTATAACATATTTATATATGGCTACTTTCTACATGGAATAAGTCTTCTTCAGCTTTGTATAAAGTTGTTACTAATCTTGATTTGTTCATCTGAATCACACATTCTGTTTACTCTTTGTATATTTTTGTGTTTAATATTGATGATAACATTAGTCACTTTGTAAAAACATACATTACTCCTATATAGTTACCTCCTATTTCTAAGCATCTCTAACCATTCTATATATTTTTTCTCTTTTGGTTGAGTAAAAATTTACTAGTAAAAATAGGAAAACTAGTGAATATAGAAAAAAGAAATAAAGCTTCTTGCTTTGAGTAGATCCTTGGTCAGATGACAAGCCTGGTTTTGAAATCACTTTTTTTTTTTTTTTTTTGGTAGTGGAGAGCATTTATAGATCTGCAAGAAGGAACTTATCTAATAATGTAGCAGAAAAATAATTCTAAGACTTAAAAAGGTGGTATTGTGGGGAAATTGGACCACATATGTTCCAATACGATAATTGGTTTTCTATTTCAGGAAAGTAATCTTGTAATGTGTATTAAGTATTTATTATGTGTTAAGGATTTTAAAATATTCAAACCATCTGTCAAGTTAACTCCCCTCTAAGTTAAAACAAAACAAAAACAGGTGAAAGTAAGAAGTAAAAAATTTCTTATTATTTGGTTTTAAAAAAAGAGTTGAGGCCATTTATATTAAGTATTTCATTAAAAAAGAGTACTCAAAGATTTTAAAAGAGATGTCAGAAATACTTAGATGAACTACCCTTAGAGAAAATAAATCACATAAAAAAAGTAATTTGTATAAGTATATTCAGAATAGTGCTACTAAAGATAATGAAATTTGGGAATGAAGTAAAATTGTCATGATGAAATACTATTCAAGACAAGTTTGGGAAACATGGAAATACATAGAAAGGTTTACATGAAACAATTTTAAATGACTAAAATACGACACAAAATAATATGAACACATAACAGAACTATATAAATATATATGTAATCATGCTATAAAAATGTGAAGTTCATTGCTTATTAAGTCTCCCCCCACCCCCAAATTTTCTTTCATAAAATGTGAAGAGCATATCCTGCTTGAGCAATTTTCAACCATGGCTTACTTTGGGCACTTGGAAGCATCAGATTGTTAAAGTAGAGGTGGACTTTAAGTCTTGTGTCTATTGTCATCAACCCCTGAGGGAAAATCACAGGAACTGAGTTACTGATTAGCCGAAATTTGGTTTGCTGTTCATTACCAGGACAAGAGGTTTCAACTATTTTTAGTTTTTTCTATTTCCTTTGTTGAGGTAAAAACAAATGATTAATATAATAGTAAGAAAATGCTACTCTGTTTCCCCTAAATTCTATTAGAGGAAATAAATTGCATGATTTTGCAATACATCATCAAAAGAGATGTCTATGGCTAATGAATGCCAAGGCAGTAAAAATACATATTTGAATATCAACCACCATGAAATCCCCAAACTGTCATGTTGGGTTTTTTTCTCCCAAGTTTGTTTATCAGCTTTAAATTGTTTTCCTGGTATATAAACTGCAGTTTAAGACTTAATGTAAAAAAAAACCAAGTTTCTTTCTTCACCCTAAATCCTCACCTCCCAAAAATATGTTTAGAACATATTCTCCAAATTTGTTTTTTATGTATGCTTAATTTAAAAAAATGTATTTGCTGTTTATTGCTTTAAAATTTTTTCAGTTAATCTATATTGTATCTTTATAGCTGTACATTGTGATCTACCTTACTTCTTTTAATGACTGCATAGTACAGGACAACGCTGTCTAAAAAAATAGAATGTGAGGTTCAAATACGAGCCACATATGCAGTATTATATATTCTAGTAGCCACATTAAAAAGGTAAAAAGTAATAGGGGAAATTAATTTTAATAATATATTTACCCAATATATCCAAAATGTTATCATTTCAACATGCAGTCAATATAAAAATTATTAATGAGATATTTTCCTTTATATAACTCTTCAAAATACAGTACATACTCAAGTCAGACTAGCCACATGTCAAGTGCTCAATAGCCACATGCAGCTAGTGGCTGTCATATTGAATAGCACAGTAAGAGATGTACCATGAAGCTATCTAACTAGTCCCCTATTGATGAACTTCCAATATTTACTATTTCAAACAATAAAATAAAAAATATACTTTTGTATATATCTTTGAGCACTTGTAGATTTTTTTACAGAATGAATTCATAGAAGTGAAAAATGCTAGGTCAAAAGGATGGAACACCTCAAATTTTAATAGAGTTGACTCCAAAAAAGGATATTAATTTAGAGTCTCACCAATGGCGTGTGAGTGTCCCTTTCCTCACAGACTTACCAATGTTGGACATTATAATTCCTTTTTTTGCCAGTCTGATTGGTGGAAATATTGTTTTTGTTTGGTAAGTAGTGAGATTGAAAATAGACTTTCTTCTTCTGTAAATTGAGGTAGGCCATTTATTTGTGCTTGGATTTTTCTCATAACTGAATAAACCTGTCTTCACTTTCTGGGTTAATGGAAGTAGGTACAACCCTTCATTCTGTGTGTCTAGATTCCGGAGACTTCCCTCCTCTTACACAGTGGAGCTCCTCACCATATATATCTGGGAACGGGCAGAGAAGCCCCTGTTCTTCAGCCTGGTGCAGGGAATGAGGGCAGTCCTCAAACTTCTTGTTCGATATGCAGAAATCGACGTTGTTTGGCACAGACACTATCATCCCAAGTTCCCCATTTTTGTAAAGGTTAACCAGAAGCACACAAGGTAACTATTTATCTTTTCTACACCCTTAAGATATAAGAAGCAGGTTTGCCATCAAGGAAGAAAGTCTGGAGCAAAGAGTAGCTTTATTGGGATTCCATGTAAATGAGAAGGCCCTGATTACTACAAAGTCAATTCCCTTCAATTACTTCTCACAGAACTTTAATTCTAAAGTGTGAATTAAGAGTAATTCGAGTAAAATGAATAGAATGTGGATATAGACAACAAATGAGGAGGAAACTGAAGACTGAATCCAGCGAGGACATGCTTCCTCAGGTGAAAAGGGAAAATGAGATCAAGTCAGAGTTGGTGGGGCAGAAACAAGTGGCTGTTTTCTAATAGGTGTGGTTAGTCCTCCATGGACTCACTACCACAGTCCCCAGAGAGTCCTTTTCTTAACAGAATTCCATATTTAACTCAGACATTCCCCTCTTCTAACTATACAGCAAATTGAAACTGGGTTTAGAGATGGAGAGTATGAGGTTTGTTTTGCTTTGTTTTAGGCCATTTATTTTAGACCCTGCAAATCCTACTGTAAACGTGTGTGACACCTGCAATGCCTGGGATGAAGTTGCACATGTGGCGAGACTCAGCTTATTGAAGCCTCTTTTCAGGGGAGTGAGAGCTGAGCCCCCCTGGCTTTTCACAAATGACTGGTAAACTGGGCAAGGAGCTACTGTCCTTGCGTTTCTATGAAGAAAATAAAAAAGGATGCAAAACATGTTGCCAAGAACACTCTGGATGAAGAAAACTTGTCTTAATTTAATTCACTACTTTAGTGACCCCAGTCTAACAAACATCACTTAAAAGGATCTGTCTCAGCCTTTAAGAGAATTTGCTTTGGTGGCCTTGTGACCAAAAAACATTTTTTAAAAATCCAAGAAAAAAAAAAAAAATCCAAGTGGCCACAATAAACAAATAAATAAAACAAAATCCCCAGATCCATTGAGAGAAGATAAACTGAAAGGGCAAAATAGCTCCCATTTTTTAGTTCATTAAAGTTTCAGGTTGACTTTTCAACTCTCCTGGCAATCTGGTATTTCCCTGGGTCACCTGCGTTTTCACAATTTCCCTATGAAAACCTGCTTGTACTAAGTACCGCCTATTTACTTCCAGACATCATCTAACAGATTAGTATATGGACATAGGGAAATATCTGGGAGATACACAACGGATTGCCTCAGAATAACTTGTTTCCAAATCATTTTATAGCTATCTGCATCATAACCCATGGGTCAGAGTGGAGCCATACTTAAGGTTTGCAAGTTGCTCAGTCATGAGCAGGGATAAACAAACTACCCAGGTCATTGCACTGTCCAGTTTTGCCACAATTGTTTTTAATTGTTGAGACCCACTGTTTTCTTTTCTATTAAAAGCATTAGCAGCCACTGGTAATGAAAGCCAGGGCCCACCAGAAATAGACCAGAGGAGATTTCCTGATTCTCTTGCATAGCAGCAATTCATCAGCACTGAAGGTATATGAAGTGTGGCTGCAGAGTAATGCCAGTGATTAGGCCTCTCCACACAACAGAACTCTTACATATAAATGAGTGCCGTCCCCTTCAGGGCAGTCCTCAGAGAACCTGTATGCTTATTCCAGCGATGTGATTGGTCTGGAAACACTTTTGGATTTCCCCTCCAGGGAAAAATGTTCTTTTGAACATCCTTAATGGTGACAAAATTTGTCCTTTGAGGGTGAATTTGATTTTTGGAAATGGTACAATGTATTCATAGTGAACATCTGTTGTTTTTGGTCTACCCGGAATCCTTTTCCCCAGCTAATGGTTGGAGAGACTGCGTTTCTTCTATTGTTCACTCTGTCTCTGAAGGCTCTTGAGGAGAAATAGTTTCAAAAATGCCTTGGGAAATGGCCACATTTTCCCTATATTGGTAACTGAACCCATATTTACCTGAGATGACTACTGCTCCCCTACTAGGTCCAAGTCATTTAGGTGGGATGGCTTCACCAGTAGTTCCAGGGGGGAGACACGTGACTCGGGTGATTGAGTCAACTGAAACACCACTGTGGCACTCGGCTCTGGAATTTGGACTTACACTGCTGGGAAGAGAATTTCTCATTCTGCTACGATGTAAGACTGAAACTGCTGGCCACCATCTTGCTGCTCTATGGGGAGAGAGCTTGCTTAAAAATGGAGCCAACACAAAAGAAAGGAGATGTGAGAAATGAGCAATGATACACATGAATGTGCACATATGTACACATCTATATAATGAGAGAGATCAAGTCCTGGTTTGTGCTCCTGGATCCAGATATACTTGGAGCAAAAACTGTCCTGGGGCTTGTTTATGTCAATAAACTCCCCTTTTTTAGCCAATAAACTTCCCTTTTGCCTAGTAGGTTTGATTTGAGTTTCTGCCTTACTAATCCTGACTAGTGATTCCTGACTAATCTGCTAGAACAGAGCCAGGTCTGATGAATGAATTAACTCCTCAAGCAAGGAGTAAGGAAGGCACCAAGACACTGACGACAAATTTCTACTCAAGAAACATTCATTGAGTACCTGCTAAGTATTAGGCCTAATAGTCAAGATACTGAAATAAACTAGTCAGTTCAGGATGGCAAGGTGCTTTCTGCTGACAAAAGAGATTGACTCTTTTTTCTCTGACAAAAGACTCCATTCCCAAGGAGGAGTTCGTGACAGAAATGTCTCTGGCAAAGACAGCACCCTTGAGCATTGTCAGAGCATGTTATGAGTTTCCCAAGGTGACTAATTTTTAAAGAAGACAACAATTATTTGAGGTTATGAATTCTATCTTCATAAAAATAAAATTCTATGTCCCTCTGTGGTCATACCTCCTGTAGAACAGGAGAACACAGGAATTTCTATGTAGGGGGAGGAACAACATGATGGTTAGCACATAATACATAAATTTATTTCAGATTTGGGAAGGACTCCTGAGTAGTGTTAGAGCTTACATTGGAGTGGAAGGAGCAGTGAGTGGGGAAAAATTTAACTCTGTCACCAGTCCTAAGTCTAGTTTTCTTAGCAGCGTTTCTATTGCTTGAATAGGTTTTTCCTCATGTCAGCTTTCTTGGTCTATTCTTAGTATGAAAAGTCCAGGATAATCTAGAGTAATTTTGCTCTGAAGTTAGTAAGGTGAGATTTCTTTGGCTGCAAAGTGTGTGATCCACTCAGGTAAAGAGTAAGTGAATTTACTGAAGGGTGCTTGGGCCAGCAGCTCTCACCGTTTCCTCGTGCGCCTCATGCTCTCAACTTTGACTTGTGTTTCTGCCTCTCCTTGCATCTGCTCTCCACACCAACCACCTCTCCTCTTTCTACGGACCAGCTTCCTCTGCTGACTCATCATTCCTACTTCCTCATCACTTCAGCCTGCACAGCGCTCATGAACATGACCCTTCCAACCTCAGCTCCCAACTTGAACTGCCAAATTCCTTCCATGTTTCTTAGTTCACATTCCTGAGGGGGACAGACTGATCAGTCCAGTTTGTAGTTTTGAGCCAGATTACCCAGAACCACTGGCTAGCTATGGGACATCCATGATCAGGATGGGGCAATGCCATGTGGAGCCAAATGAGAACACCGAAGAAGCAGGAAACTTTAGGGGTATGGATGAGTACAATAATGCAATCCTGTTTCATGTGCTTGTGTCTTTCCCCACAGGACCTGCAAAGTGGCTTAGTAGCTGCCATTTTTAGGTCATCCAATGTTCGTGTTTCTAGTGATACCAATTCTTAGAAATTTTCAAAGTGTTTGTAGGAAAGGCAGGAGAAAAGCACTTCTTCAGTAAGTCAGCAAGTAGAAGAAACCATGATCAGAAGAAGCAACAAGTGATGGCAGGGGGTGGGGTATTATCGAGCTAAATCTTGGGGTGGGGGCAAAGAGAAAATAAGGGGACTATTTGGAGAACAAGTTTGAGACTAAGGAATATGCCCCCAGGAGGTAGGTCCTCAATAATATGCCTTAGACCCACAGCTGCCCCTTATTCTATTCTCCCCTGCCCACAACCTAGAGCATATTAGGTCCCATAAATCAATATTTAAGGTACCCTATTGTTTATACAAGCTAGTCTAGGAAACTGGCCACCATTTATGACCTTGCTCCTATAGAAGAATGCATCCTCAGGATTGAACAACTGACTTACAAATGGACTTGTGACATGTAATTGCTGCTAAAATTGGGAACTGCCTATAAATAGATAAGCATTCTGGGACTTTCACTTGGGAACCAACAATCACTAGAGAATCAACAGCTCACAGGAAGAAGTTCTGCTTCCCTTTCCCACAACCTACTTTGCTCCAACGAAGAAAGTGCTACCAGGGTTTAGTCAGGTTTAAAGAAGTGACCTTAACCATGAGCTAATAGAGATTTTCACGGTTTCTAGTAAAGGGATTAAAAGTAATTCCAAATGTTGGAGCCAAAGTGATAAAAAGAGTGGGAGCTCTTTTGGGAGAGAAAAGGCAGCTATATCTCTGCCCCTTCTGCTTCTCTCTAGCTTCCAGGAGGGGTAAAGAGGCAAACTTTCCCTCTCCCCTCTATTCCTTTCTGTGCTCTCTCTGCCAAGAGGCTAGTTATATCAGAAGGCCAGGGCTGTGCTGCCTACTAAAGAATGTGCTAGGTAGCTCTAGGCCAAAAGAACTCAAATTTAAGTGTGATCAGAAACACCTGGTGGAGAGGTAAATCATCCAGACTCTCTCCTGGAATTTGGCCAGCAGGTCTGGGTGTGGCCCAGGAACGGGTACTTTTAAAGGATGATTCTGGGGCAGTTAGTTTGTGTATCGTATTTGTGAAAGAAAGCCTGGACCCTGGAGCAGAATCTGGCTCTTCTGCTAAGGTATGTTTGTTTGTGCACATGCACGCTTGCTCTGCTTTAGTTCTGGGCTCCAGGAAAGCCTCTTGCTCAAGCAAAAGGTTTTGCTCCTACCTAAATCAGAAAAGCTCAACATTTTGAATTTGGAGCCAATGCCAAATTAAGTAACAGCTCCCACTAGTTAGGCCATAGACCTCTGAGCCAGAACTTCCTGGGTAGAGCAGTGGTTCTCAACCTTGTTGTACATTCGAACTACCTGGGGAGCTTTAAAAAATACTGATGCCTGGGTCCCACTTCCAGAAAGTCTGATTTCATTGGTCTGGATACAGTCTGGACAGTTAGGATCTTTTAAAACTCTTTGGATATTTCTAATGGGCAGCCAAAGAGAACCACTGTAGTAGGAAAAATAATTTTCATTTTCCTGGAACCCTGGCTAAAAACAATCTCAATATTCGCTCTTTAACATGGTGGACACCATAGAAGAAAGACTGATATTTGCATTTCTGCAAGGTAAAACAAAACAAAACAAAACAGCAACAATATATAAGAGATAATGTCTTGAATAGTGTTTACCTGTAAACATAGTCAAGGATAATAAAAATATTCTTAGTCTGTCTTCTTTTGTCCTGTGGCAAGAAAGAAAGGCATGGCATGATATAACTGAGAACTCTCTGAAGCATTTCAGAGATAAAGTCAACTACAACAATACTCCTGACTTCAAAAGCTTTCCCTAAAGAAACCGAAAGGTGTTAAACCTTTATGTTTTCTGTTTTTCCTGAGACCTAGCTGACCAGATTCATCGTTGATGTAGGTACAGCATTTCAGGAATATCTATGGCTTGATTCTTTTCATATTCTAGAAATAGGTGAATGAATTTAACAGCAAACATATCAATGGACTATATCTTTTGAACAAATGGACAACCAAATTCTGATCATTAGAGGAACAATGACTTTATTAAATCTGTAATATTCTAACATGTTCACACAAATTTAGTGACTAGTTGGCTTTAAGCTGTTTTTTTCATAACAATCTGGTGTATTGGGGTTTTGTGAGAATTGAACTATCTCTTGTCAAAATACAGTGCAATTCTGTATTTAAGGATGATGACATTTATCTTAGAGATAGGTTAATGGGACGATGTCTGAGTTAGTTGGATTCCTGCTGAAAAGCTTAAGAAACTGTAAGTATGTGCTCAAAATTAAGAGTTCTAAACTGGGGGTCCTTGGACAGAGCAATCTATGGATTTTGGGGAGGTCCACATACGCTCTGAAACAGTTTGTGTAATTTTGAATGTATACGCTTCGTTCTATTTTCCTAGGAGAAGGTCCATAGCTTCTATCAGATTCTCAAAGGGTTTATAACCACAAAAGGTTAGGACACATAGCTCCATATATTTAAATAGAGAATCCTCCACTCTAGGCCCCTTCAACACAGTGTGCTATTGAGAACAAGATATAGAAATTGAAAAATAATAATAACCTACTTTGCTCTTCAACCCTGCTCTTCTCAGGGCCAGGATTATAGACATTTATGTGATGTACTGACAGCCGTTAGGTCTTAGCTGAAACTGATTTGCGATAAATGAGCATCAAAGAGAGCAGCAGTGGCAAAGATTCTGACTTTTGCTTCTTTTGCTGAAACTTCCCTACCATTGCAGGAAGAGTGGGCAGTTTTGACCAGCCAGGAAAAGCTGATAGTGGCCAAGACAGAATCTCTGCTTTCAGTGTACAGAATGGGTACAGTTTTCTAATTGCAGGGCAGAGAATACATTTAATATTTTCCCAGCTGATTCCTGTTCCTGCATCTAATTAGATGGTGTCAGCTTGAGGTGGTCATTGTTAAAGGCTGCAAATGCAGTACAGATGTACCTACCTTTAATCACACCCAACATGGGAAGTTGTGGCTTTTCTGAAATGATAAAGAGTAATGACTTTATGAAAAAATTACTTTAAATAGGAAGTCATTTAATTTTAAAATTTATTCAAATTATAAATATTAATTCTAATTCCCATTCAGAAATTTCTTCTAGGTGACGTTTAGCCTCATTACGGGGAGAAATGTGATTTTTTTGTTAAAACAATATTTTAAATAAAATTTATCTAATATTATATAGCATTACTGTTTCAAGACATTTGAGTAGGGCAGATATGTAGCTCAATTTTCCCTGATGTGAAAAATATGATGTATGAAGTTAATTTTTTATTAACAAGGCTAATTCCAAAATATATGCTCAGTATATAGTACTCAGTATACAGTTTTATGGGGATTCAAGGAGTGACAATTAGCACTGTAGATATTTAGATATGAAGCTAAACTCACATTTTTGTAAACTTTAATGTAATTATAATGGTTTTAGCTTTCATGAAACAATGTGCATTTGCGTAAACAAGAAGAAAAGGAAAGCTTATTTAAAATTGAGAAAACTGTTTTCTTAAATTTGAATTATTGTAGTAAATGCAAGATAATCCTTTCCATGTTAAAAATAGGGAAATATTTGTAAGTGTTTAAAATTGACACTGCTGCCATTCTTAAATCTGAGTGACCAGGAATCATCTAAAAATTGGTTTGTATTTGCTTTTGGTTTTCTAATCTGTTGATTGATCCGAGCCATTTTGAAAAAGAGATGGCAATGTTTTATCCCTTCTTTAAAGAAGATTCCAGTCATTTAAACTGAAAAATGACACTACGTTTGAGCTACTGGTGGCTTAAGTTCTTGAACAATAACAAAGACAGCTAATAATTCCTTTTCTCCAATGCATGAGAAATAAATCAAATGTGAATATAAGCATTGTTAAATGCTAATGATTTTTCAAAATGTTTTAACCTTTGAAATGCCAGTAACTTTCTCCATTATAGATATATGACTGAGGTGGCAGAAATAAAAATAAATCAATTCATCTATTTGCAGATTAAAAATGCATATGACTGATTGCAGGACTCATAAAAATTGGACATTAATTCTTCTTGAGGAATACAAGTGAGGGTACTATCCTGGGTGACATTTATCCCCATATGGAAGAGTGGATTGAAAAAAATTTTTATTACTATGACATTTTAAGCCACATTACATTTATATAGTATTTTCATACTATTACCACTTAAAAATCTTTGATAGTGGGATGTCCAGATAAAATCCTCACTGAAGTTTTGGATTACACCTAGTAGAGTGTAAGTGATCTTGTAGCTTACAAAGCTTAGGAAGAAACTCTGACCCCTGGATATTTTTTAAAAGAATCCATATTGTTTATTTAATCCCAAGTATTTTTCAATTGCTATCATGCTACTTTCCCCAGTCCTGGCTGGTGTTCTTTTCGGGGATGCTACATTGACCCATTCTTTTAAACAACATATATAATCTAGCAAGGCACATGTCAACAAGGCTTCAGGTTGAAGCCAGGCCTGGAAAATATTTTTCAAGCAATCCTATCTCCATCCTTTCAGTCTGAGGTGGAACTATTTAGAGTGTGATGGGAAAATTGCATTGAGTGACATGTTGGGTCCTGTAAGGGTCCTGCTACTCTGAGATTCTATGAATGGAATGGGTGGGGAGAATTAGTACAGCCTTCAGGCAGCATCTATAGCTGCTAAAGCCTCTGATGACCTCCTTCAATGAGCTTCCTAATGTTACAGTCCGGCCTCTGCCCACCTTGGGGGCAGCTGGGACCTGGCCTTGTTAGTGATAGCTGCAAAGGGCCGTGAGGCTCAACTGATCATCGCTGGGTGAGGAAGTGTCAGGATCACTGTAGATCTGAGTCAGGGCTAAACTCAGGATTTCTTTCTTTTCTTTGTAAAAACGTAGTTCTTGTCCTGCTTTCCTGGCTTCCTCCAGCTCCCTCAGGGCCATGCGTAGCTCTTGGGAGAGAATTCCTGGTGACTCCCGCTCCTTCATGATCCAGTCCAGGGCCATGTGGCTGCGCATCTTTTCATCTAGGGAATACTGGGAATAGTAGGAGATGACTTCCTGGGAGCCAAGAAACAAAGTCCAGAGAGTCAGTAAAGAGCAACAAAGGTACCCGGGCTCATGGCCTTCTGACGCCTCACTTCCTGTGCCTCCACCACCCCACACACACCCCCAGGGGTTCTACCAATAACCAGACCTCTCTGATGTTCACAAACCGAAGCCAAATCTCAGGACATACCTCTTAAAGGAAATAGAGGGCTCAGCTGGTACACAAAGTAGGGTCACTCCAGGTTGAATCAAAACACTACCACCAGGAATGACCCAATAATGTTCACAGAACAGAGCTCTGACCTTGCTAGAAAATATGTCTTCCTTTGAAAATGCATTCCTATAACAATTAGTATGAACATTATCTCATTCATTGAACTCTTCTGCTCAGCATTATCTCCTTTGGCAAGATAGAGAGGGAAACAATTATATGGAAGGATTTGGACAGAACTGGGTTTGGTCACACCCATTGCAGAAAGCAGGGAGCTTTGAATCAGGACAAGACTTAGACACCAGGAGAATCAACTTCCTAACTGCTATGTTGTTAGCATAAGGAAGATGACAGACTGAATGGCTCACAGAAACTATGGGAAGAACTTTAAAAATGTATTATGGAATATAGGTATTATCATCATTGATATCATAATGGTACCTTCATGTACATTGTCTCTCACTTTCTCCAAATAATTAAAAATTTGTCACTGTCTGTCAATTCTCATGTTTAAAATTTGCCAATACATTGTAACATCATGTATAAGTTTGATGGATGCACTTTAAGAAGGTCTTGTGGAGTGGATGCATTGTTTATTTTTATTTTCAAGAACATATGGTATTTATTTATGACCTTAACAAATTAAAAACAATCATGGAAAAGTGTTTATAACCAACCCGGCATATTTCAAAGGCTTTTTATTGAATCAAAGGAAAAGAAAAAAAATAGCCAAAGCCATTGTCAGCTACTCATTTCTTTTCCATCTTTGACATTTTGAAAGCCAGGCTTTCTAAGCAAAGAACAACTAAAAACTCCTGGGGCTGCAGTGCATGGAAAACTCTTACATCCACCCTCATATTGCTGACTAGTAGAGGCTCTGTTCCTCATACAAATTCCTGTTAGCAAATTCTCAAAACAAACTACCATCTTCGAAGGCTAATGGGGTAAAGGAAGAATAAATCTTGAGGGATAGCAGGTGAGAATCATTAAGTGCATGGGAGGGGGGTTGTCTTTGCTACTAAAAAAAAAGGGAGAAGGGTGCTTTTTATAGGTAGCAAAGAAATAGTGAGACCCTGTCTCTGAAAATTAAAGAAGAAACTTCCAAACCAAAAAACTGGAGTGACTGAAATACCAGGTTGTCCACCTTTATAATCATTTCTGTTGTCCCTTAAGGACATTTGGTGGGGATGAGAAAAATCCTCCTGCTACACAATCAACTCTACCAGAAGCAGTGCAGACTCACATTTCTTTCTGCCTTGAAGCGTGGGAGAGAGCACACATTCCAAGCAGGCAGGACAGGTGCATAGAGTAGATTCAGTATTTGACTTAGAAACTAAGTCTGTCTTAATGATCCCTTCATTCTGGCATTCAGTACAGGTATCTAACTCAGTCCTATGCCCGGCCAACATTCTTCTTAGTGTGCATTTTTGGTCAGTCCCTGATGCAACTGGACTGATGTATATCCTGGAAGATGACAAGCCGTCTGCTCAGTCCATACAACGCAAACCTGTTTTTATTGGAAAATCTCACCTGTCGGGAACACTTTGTTTCACGAAGGGCTTTTAGGCTTCCATTCCAGTGCAATAGTTGGAAAATGGTCATAAGCTCCTATAAAACCCAAATACCTGTCATTAGTCTCAAAGCAGAAATGTGAAGGAAAATGTCTCAGTGATTGCTGAGCAGGGCATAACTCTGATCCCCAACTATATTGGGGAAATAGAATATACAATGCTGTCAGAACACTTTGAGACTTTTCAAATACCACAATCCTAGGCTTTCGGAGCATTTTTCCTTCCCTCCCCTGCTATTTGGCACAAATTATTAAATAATTGACAAATACCTTTCAACATTAAAAATACATATGCTCTAACAATTATACACCGAAGAAATTATGTAAATATACCAGCACATCTTAGAATAATGTATAGGCAAGGCTATTCATTGCATCACTTTTTAAAATTGCCCAAGACTGGGAATATTTTAAATGTTCATTTTTAAAGGAATGGTTAAATAAAATATCATCCTAAAGTGTAGCAGAATACGGCACCCCCAAATATGCCACTTGGGTATATTGATTATTTTGAGCTGTAAATAAAAAACTGCAAAGAGGCTTTCTCTGAACTCCCCTTATCTGCCTAAAGACAGATCCTCCAAAAGGAACACAGTTGTCATAAATCCCCTCCCCAAGAGTTGCATCAAGCAGGGAAGATTGACTCTTATCACAGAAGTAGAAACTAAAGTCCATTCCACACCCAGACAAACTTTGTCACAAACTATCATAGCTCCCATCAATTCTTCTAAGGGCCCATTCATCTTTCTTAAAGATTATTTAAGGCCTGAGAGGCCTATATCCCCTCTCCCCTTTCCCTATTAAGATGGTATTCAATCCTGAATTCTAAGCCACCTTGTGGAGGTACTCATTTTTCCCTGGGTACTTCTCACATATACATGAAGTGTACTTCTGTTTTTCTCTTCTTCATCTGTCTTTTATTACAGGGGCCTCAGCTAAGAACTCGGAAGGGCAGAAGGAAAATGATTCTTCCTCCCTACAACACATTCACCCTACCAAATACGCTGCAATCACAAAGCATGAGAAGGCTCTCTAGTTCTAATATAAAGACTCTCTATGAGGTGTTGTTAAGTTAAAAGCAAAGTGTCCAACATGTACACTGTGTGCTACTATTTGATTAAAAAGAATAGGAGATGCCTATAAATATTTGCTTATAAACGCCTAGAAGAGTTCTGGCAAGATACAAAAGAATCTGGTAACATGAGTTGCCTCTGGGGAGAAAAAAGGAGGGAGACCTTTCTCTGACATTCTTTGTACCTTTTGAATCATGCGACAATATTACGTATTAAGGAAAACAATTTAAATGTAATGGACAGGGCTTCCCTGGTGGCGCAGTGGTTGAGAATCTGCCTGCTAATGCAGGGGACACGGGTTCGAGCCCTGGTCTCGGAAGATCCCACATGCCACGGAGCAACTAAGCCCGTGAGCCACAACTACTGAGCCTGCGCGTCTGGAGCCTGTGCCCCGCAACGGGAGGGGCCGCGATAGCGAATGGCCCGCGATGAAGAGTGGCCCCCACTTGCCGCAACTAGAGAAAGCCCTCACACGAAAACTAAGAGACCCAACACAGTCATAAATAAATAAATAAAATAAATAAATAAAGTATTAAATGTAATGGACAAACATAATGGACAAACTACAGAAACTGTAAAAAACCCCTAAGTTTATAAATTCAGTCAAGAAAATGCCTTAAAATATGGACAATAAGGTTGAACTGACATTAAAACTCACCCATAGTTTTCACATTCAATGGCTAGGGCTGAGCACAGCATTAAGCCTTTCTATCGGCACCATCCTTTCCCTGCATGACACCCAGGGCAAGCTAATGTGTATTCAACATACTGAAGATTTTATTTTCCTAATCGTATTAGGATTAGCAGTCTTCCACTGAAGTTACCTGCATTTTTTTTTTCTTTTTTGACCAGAGAAACATCTACTGTGGATTAGTAGTACAAACCACAACCACATAATTATTAGAAAATAACAATACAATTAAGGAACTTCCTGGTCATGAAACTAGTTATGAAAACTTAACAATTAGACAGATGTCTTATGCCCATTCAAAAAAAGTGGACTTTTATTGTCTTTAGGTCTGCTTGCTCTGGAAAACGTTTTCACTATGAAAATCAGGAGACGCAAAGTCACTCTGAGATTCCAGTTATCTTAAAATTATGAGGTAAAAGTTAAAGTGATAAGATCATCAGAAAAAATAGCACTATTCTCATGTCTAGAACTGCCATTAGAATGTAATGCTTTTCTTCTTTTCAGTTTGGGATACAGTTTGGGATTTTGTGTATGTACTACTGCACAGTAAGCACCCCAAGAACCCACGGAGACCTTAGTAAAAGCAAAACCATGTGTTTCCATTAATTAAAATATGACATGGACACCAGCTGAGCTATACGCCTCCTGCCCCAAACACTGACCCCACCGTCTGCCCAGGGTCCTAGGTCCAGTGTCTGGGTAGCCCACCCCTCTTATGCTAATTTGGAAAAGTGAGAGTGGTTTGTTCCATAACCAAATCTTGCCTAATCTGGATCTCACCACTATGCTTCTTATCAAAGTAACCCCAGTAACTGAGGAAGACAAATTTGTGCTGCCCTTCTTACCGTACCCTCAAGCCTACTCAGTGAATGCTTTGCAGCCATAAAAATGAATAGGAATGCTCTTTTGGTTCTGATATGGAATAGTCTCTACCGTGTTACAGGAGGGACAATATTTACAAATAAGACATTTTGTTTTATGTTTTATCTTAAGACTCCACTTAAATTTTGTATTCTATTGTTTGCGCATTTTTTTTAAAGAAGAAAATAAATACGACTCCACTCCTTTCCCCACCCTGCAATCTTCATGTAAAGCTGACAACCCAGAAAGATATACTGAGTTTATCCTGTGGCTTCCAATAGCCCTCTTGGCATTGTCCTTGCATCCTTGTGGCCCAGTTTGAGAAACAACCTACTGCCAACAGAGCTCTTAATTCCATCCTCTGACAATTGTTGCCTTAGTAATATATTTTTCTTCCAATGTCCTCTCAGCTCTTATTCTTATCTGTGCACTAAGCCCCCCATCCAGATAAATTTCTTTCATGCCACTCAGCAATCCTCCTAAGACTTCAGAACCCACAATTCTGTGAACAGAACCAGAAATCTTTCCCATGTGCCTTGGCAACCTACATCTCTCAAACACTTCCCCACAGAGACCTGAACTGTTTCTGCCTGCAAGAAGACGATCCTCCTCCTCCTCCTCACCCCCCAAATTTCTATTCTATCACCAAGCAGTTTTTCCCTCTGCAGTAATACAACTGCCTCTTCTTCATTGTTGCTCTTGTTCCTAAAATCCCCCAGGAAAGATAACCTTCTGTCTGCCTTCTTACATTATGTCCTGATCTAGTTCTTGCTCTCCTCTCTGGAGATACGACTCTCATCATCGTCATATAAAGTATATTGAAACATTTCCACATTCTTCCTGTCCCACCTCTTTATTTCCCCTCATATAACCAAGTTCACTATCTTCAGATCTTCCTGAAGCTGTATGAGTCCTGGGCTCAACCCCAGGAAATCCTTGTGTGCCTCACATTGATTCCATTGGAAATCCTTGCATTATGGGTAGACGGGCAAGGAGAGGGTAGCTAGGGACTTCTGTAAGGATTCGTTGCATCGTTTCACCATGACTCCTCACTGTCTGGTCTTCACAGCCTCATTTTCTACCTGTCGAAGCCCTATCACTTTGAAGGAAGTCTGTTTGGTGATCTACCTGTCCTGCTCCTTCCTCACTGAAGTCTTTGTACTGTGTTTGTTACGTGGGCTGATCTAGAAGCCTGGGTCAACTGGGTGGGCTGACAGATAAACAAGAAGCTGGCCTAGAGGTGGGGCTGGGACTAGGGTGAGGTGAGTGAAGCAAGATTTAAGGTACGTCATACAAGTTCAGGGTCTTTTATTTAAAATTCTGCCTGTATTTAAAATTTGGATGTTTTGTTTGTTATGAATTTTTGCACATTTGTTTTGAGTTTTTAAAATATTGCATTATAATATTATTTGCCTTGATTGCTGAATTTTTTGACGCTCCTTTAAATTTTGTACCCGAGTTCAATGCCTAACTCTTCTTACCCTAGTCTGGGCCCTTCTGGGGATTTGTCTCAGGGACAAGGCTGGCTTCATGAGCTTGTGATCTGTGTAGTCACAGAGGCTCTGAGCTTGGTTTAGTGCTCCGCTGTCTTGAAATTCTTAGTAATTTTTGAATAAAAGGCCCTGAACATTCATTCTGCACTGGCCCCATAAATTATGCAGCCAGTCCCCTTCAGCAAAGTAAATTTAAAATCGAATGGTGAATCAAGCCCTGCGTTTTCTTTCTCTTCAAGGAAATTGCAGCTGTAGCTTTCATTCTACAGCTTTTCTGGTTCATTTTGTCATTCATTAAATTTAAACCAACAACAACTGGGCTCTGTCCTCACAGTGCTTCCTGGTGTTGCCTCCTATGAGAAACAATGTTTGGCCTCCCAGCTACTCCCCGGGGAGAAAATGTACACTGCTTCTCTCTGGAACTCTGTCTGGGAGACTGGCTTGGTTCTGTGATTCATCAGAAATAAGAAAAACAAACAGTGTAAATGGAGAACTTGAAAAACAGGTGGGCACAATCTCCCCACCCAAGAGAATAGATTTAAGAGGAAATTTGTTTATGGGATGAGGTTTTAAAAGGCGACCTGGAGAATTTAGCAAAGATGTAAATAAACAACTCGTCTTTGGATTGCATTAGGCTTCAGAATAAATATATTAAGCAGCTTCAGTCAAGTCTGCCTTGAATCTGACCTTGACAAGACCCAGTGGCCATCCCACCCCCCAAACATCAGGCAGTTTTCTCTATGGTGAGGGGCAAGGCTACCTTAAAACAGGCATCCCGGCCTCCCTCCCACGAAGTGAAGGTAAGCAGAAGCGTATCATGTTTCCTCTGAGCGCTGCCTCCTTGATGGCCCCCCTGAAAGCCTGCAGGCAGTCAGGAGACACCAGTCTTGCTTTTATACGGTATAGTCATCCATAGCTAGATACAAACACACATCTATTACCCACCAGGGGTACTGAATTGCTGTGTTGACTGCAAACAGCCCAGGTCTGTGGTCAATTCCCATTATGTGCAGAAACAAGCTGATGCATTTAACCCAGGCCACCAAGGAATGTGTAGGAACCCAGCAGGCAACGTGGAGCTGGCGGAAGGAAGAGGGATGTGCTTCATGGCCCTCCTCCTGGGTTGCCAGCATCCCTACTGGGAGGAGGGAGTTTGGATTTTTCCTGCCTTCACATCTTCCTCTTCCTTTGTCCCTCATCCAGCACCCAGCCTCCACTATGAGAATTTATGAAGCATTTCCACAGTATGATTCAAATTATTATTTCATGTATTTTAATACCTTACTGCACAGACCACACAGAAAACATGCAGCCCGTAGCAAGGCAATTAAAGTATTACTAAAAGATGGTTGAGTACAGCCTTTCATAGTACTTGGACAGAATTTTAAGAATTTTTTTAAAAAAAAATCTTGCCTTCCCTATATTTGGCAGGCTAACCCACTGTGTTAAAAAATCATTCTTGATTTTTCTGAAAATAGCTACTAAATCCTATACAAGCTATTATGTACTGGGCCAGGCAACATTCATTGTATAATAAAAGAAGTACAATATTCTTCTGTCAGGGTTGAGGGGGGAGGAATTAACATAAGTGAGATTCTTCCTTGGGGAATCACCATGCTAAGTGTTTTATAAATGTCATATTATACACGCCCCACAACAAACCTACACAATGGGCATCATGATGCTTATTTTGTAGATGGGAAAACTGAGTCTCAGAATGGTTGAGCTCACAGGTGGCAAGTGGTGGCACAGGCTTTACATGTAGGTCTGTATGGTTTTTTAAACTTTGTGTCCCTTCTCTTGTGTCATGCTCTTCCTTTTTATTTTTTTTCTCTGTTTGACTTTAGATTGTTATGGAAGATTAAAAAAAAAAACAAAAAACCCTTGACAGTTCCACTCTTTTATTCTATAGCAAGGGCCCTGAAACATTTAATGCAGGGGAGCTACCTTGTCCTCATGTAAAGCCTTTAGGTTAAAGTTGTCAAGGGAATCCATCTGGTAGCCTCTGGCATTTCAAATGAAGCAGTCCTTCTTCAGAAATATATATAATAACAGTTGTCAGCTTTCACTGAGCATTAACCATATGCCAGGAACTGTTCTGGACTTTCTATGTGGTCCCATTTAGTCTTCACAATGGCACAGTGAGGTAGCACCACTACTATTATTGCTTCTATTATTCTTCCTGATTTACGTACAAACGAGGAAACAGATTTAGAGATGAGCAGCTGAGCCCACTCCCAAGCCTGGGCTCAGAACCACTGAGCTGCTGCATGCCCCTGTCTACACCAGAAGGTGAGCTTCAAGGTCTCTTCCAAGCCAAGACAAGCAACGTCAAAGGTCAGGGAGACCACAACCGCTTAAGGAGAAACCTGATCACTGAGATCTTCCTAGGGCAGGGTGAAGAAAGAGTATTTTGTGTCAATCAAATGAGAGAGTGATGAGGAAAATTACTGGTTTTTAAAAATGGGCAGGTGGGACATATCCACCTGAGAAGTGGCTATGCCATTGTAGTCAGGGAAAGAGTTTGAAAGGTACCAAAGATGGTATTTGGAAGGTGGTGGCTTCAGGTCTCAGCTGTAACACCACTGTAAATTATACCATGATGAACATTTGTGCCCATAAAACTTTATATTCTGATTGCTTCTTGGAATCTAACCTAAAAAAAAAGAAATCTTGGCAGGTAAAGTCTCCTCATTATAACATTGCATATTGATTCCTACTGGCATTGATGTATATGGATGGTCAACTGTATTCAAGTTTAATTTTTTAGAGAGTACACTTTTCATTCTCAATAACTTCTGAAGTTTTGTCTGCCCAGCCCAATATAGGATAATAGGAGTGTGAACTCAGAAATCAGACTGCCTGGGTCTGAACCCTGGCTGTGCCATTTGCTAAGCTGTATGACACACTTCCTTCAATGAAGACATAGGGATAAGAAATACATGTTTATTGTGAGGGTTAAATTATGGTAAGATTTGTTAAATGCTTAGCACAGTGCCAAAGTAAGCATCCAATGAGCGTTAGCTATTATTATTCTTATTGCTATTAATATAATTATTTAATTTGCAAATAACAGGTAATATAGTTCCTCAGCTCTATTATTGCTTGTCAACAGTGGAATGAAAAGGGTTACAGATTGCTAAATGTTTTGATTTAGTTAACAATAGGAGACGGCAGATCTTGTTTAACAGAAATACCATAACTGAGGGGAAAATTGTTTAATATACATTGCAAGCACCTTCATCCATGACTTCTGAAAATTAAGAACCAAATGGTCACAACCAACACTTCAAACTGTTTGATTTGGTTTAAGGGGGAGCTTTATACTGAAAAGCTGGTAAAATGTTAATAGGGTCATAAGACTGTAATGTTCCCCACCTGTTTCTTAGCTCAAGTCTTTCACTTTCCTTTAAGAAAGCAAAGATTGTTCCTGTTTGCTTTTTTGTTTTAGCCTCCTGAGGTGTGGCTAAAAGGGAGCACAGTGCTGGATTCTAGGAGGGTTAAATTAAAATGACCAAAACAAAAAAAGAGCAGATTATTGGGACGGGGGCTGTTAGTGATGAGTGGCATTCCCCCAGGCTTCTGGGGGTTGTGTAGCAAAACAAACATGTGGAAGGAAGCAGGTACCTGAAATTCCAGCATGGTCTTCCCCATGTTTGACTCCAACATGTAGTGGTAGGCTCCAATGCTGGTGCTGGGGTCGTCCGCGTCATCCAAAGTGCCCTTGGGAAGTAAGCAGAAAAGGAAAATATCATGGGTTTTTCCTCCTCTTCTTTGGGTGGTCATGAATTAATCCTGTGGCCTCACAGTGAGCCTTCTATTGTCCTAACCCTTCAGGGGTGCATCCTACAACACTACAACCGTTTCCAGTTGATTTGGGGTAAAATCCTTACTCTCACCATCACTCATAGTTAAGAGGATTTTGTAATCAATTTGAATCTAGCTTTTGATTAGAATGTTAACTGATTATATACTCAAAAAGAATAATTATCCCAAAGCAGAAATTCCTGTATCTCTCCACAGAGTTTTTGTTTGTGGTGGCATTAATGTTTGAGCAGTTGCTCTCCGAGGCAGCTTTCATCCATTATCGAAATCTTGAAATGCTGACTCGCTCCATAAGATTCCAATGATCACCAAGCAAATTATGTAACTAACAGGGAAAAAATCTCCAGTTGTATGGACCATTCATATTTTACCACCATGATTCTTTTTTTTTTTTTAATTAATAGCTACTTTATTTATTTATTTAGCTGTGTTGGGTCTTTGTTTCGTGCGAGGGCTTTCTCTAGTTGCGGCAAGCGGGGGCTACTCTTCATCACGGTGCACGGGCCTCTCGCTATCGCGGCCCCTCCCGTTGCGGGGCACAGGCTCCAGACGCGCAGGCTCAGCAGTTGTGGCTCACGGGCCCAGTTGCTCCGTGGCATGTGGGATCTTCCCAGACCAGGGCTCGAACCCGTGTCCCCTGCATTAGCAGGCAGATTCTCAACCACTGCGCCACCAGGGAAGCCCCCACCATGATTCTTAATGGGAGCTTTTCATAATATGCTGGTGTTTGGCCTGGAGACATGGATTTGGTTTATAGTTTTTCACTTTTGGACCACTTAATCTTTAGGAAACAAGGTGGGTGGGTGATGGGAAGAAATGAAATTCCCCTTCAATTTGGTTAGGGGGAGTGGCATTAAAAAAGCTGACATGAACTCAGGAATGGCATTGGGGCCTGCGCTTCAATATCCCATGGCCCTGGATTCCTGGGAAGGTGGGCAACGGCTTTGTGAGACTGAACAAACAACTGTCAGCATCAGATAGCAGCAAATTTATAGCTTTTGAATGCAATAACATTAACACACTACTGCTGAAATATTTATGTTGGCTTTTTAAATATCCCAGAGGAAATCCATCCAGAAGCCTGCAAACCATATATATTCTCCTTCCTTAGAAATTTCCATGAAAAAATGATAAATTACATTTACACTGAGGGCACCTCCCTGCTCCTGAGTAAATTCCACACATATAAATCAGGCATCATTTTCCTAACTTCTCTTCCTCAAAGGCACTTGAAATTTACAGGGCAGGAAAATAAAGGCTTCCTTTCATCCTCAGAGCAGATATAGACCAGAGCTCCCTGAGGTCTCTCTGCCAGGACAACCACTCTCTGTCCCTGCCTCTCCCCTTATCTCTCTTCTGCATGATAAGAGCATTTATGAGGGGGAAAAGCAGCAAAAAGGTCACAGCTAGTGTGATAATGTCACCTTCATTATCAGTAGCTTCTCCAGAATGACAGAACCTTTATAGTCAGATTAAGGGAATCAGAGAATGAAAATCTCAGATGGGGTTGACCCATGCTAAAGGCGAAGCTAGGAGGTGGCTAATCCCTTTGGTAATGCCAAGTTTCTGCACTTGAAGGACACACAGGGCGACACCTGCCCCAGTTGAGACCCAAGGTTTCCTCCATGGTTAAAATGGTTTATAATTTGGAGGTACGAGGATCAGGAGCACCAAAAATTCATGGGGCAAATCATCTACTGTACTCTTAGACTGCCGAGAAAATGTCCTATCTAAATTTCTAAGACAGAGTTTTTGGCTCTCAAAGCACTTTGTATTTAATTACATCCATTACAGAGATTTCCAAAGCTCTCTGAAAAAAGCAGTTGATATTAAGCATGATAATTCTAACAGCTAACAAATATTGGGCATACGGCTTTTCCCATATCGAAGCAGTCAGTGTTTCCTTAAAAACATAGATTGCAGGACCTCACGCTGGCTGGCGAATTGGCACTTTTAATAAGCACTTCAGATAATTTTTATGATTCGTCAAGTTTGGGAAAAATTGAGCTTCTTTATCTCTAGGTTAAAGCAGTATCCAACGGCATGCATTCTCAGGCCCTAAAAGAATCTGTGCTCCTCAAACAGCAAACATTCAAATAAACAAATCAAGGTGGATAATTTGATCCACCTTGATTTAAAGCTTGATTAATTGTGATTAATCCAGGGAGGCTAAAGAATATTACTGAGACATGGAATAGGGAGCCAGCTCCAATATCATGATTTCCAGCCCAAGTGTTCTTTCTGCTGAAAATTAATGATTTAATGGGTTAAAAATAAAACCTGCACAATTCTTTTTTTTTAAATTAATTTATTTATTTTTGGCTGCGTTGGGTCTTCGTTGCTGCACGTGGGCTTTCTCTAGTTGCAGCAAGCAGCGGGCTACTCTTTGTTGTGGTGCGCGGGCTTCTCATTGCGGTGGCTTCTCTGGTTGCAGGGCATGGGCTCCAGGCACGGGGGCTTCAGTAGTTGTGGCACGTGGGCTCAGTAGTTGTGGTGCACAGGCTCAGTAGTTGTGGTGCACGGGCTTAGTTGCTCTGCGGCATGTGGGATCTTCCCGGGCCAGGGATCGAGCCTGTGTCCCCTGCATTGGCAGGTGGATTCTTAACCACTGTGCCACCAGGGAAGCCCAAAACCTGCACAATTCTTAAAGAACTTGTTCACATTAGCATCTCCCAAGATTCAAATGGCTCCGTACTCTCAGTATAGCCAGCTTTTCCCTTCCCTGGTGGGTACTCACACTAGTGGAGGCAACTGCTTCCTGCACACTCTCCATAATGAATTCCTTGGTGATCCTGCGAGAGGGCAGCTCATTGAAGAGGGAGTTGATTAGGGCCACTTTAGCTGCATCGCGTCTGGCCTCAGCTCTACTTAAGCAGCACTTAAGAAGGGAAGGAGAAAAGGAGTCATTAAAGAATTCAGCATCTCACCATTTCGCCCCATCTCAATGGGTCTATGGACATTTCTATTTATACATTTACTGTCTGCAGCTATTCCTCCATACCCATGGCTAATCCCCTGAAGATCATCCAGATGTTCTTTCAGCCCTAGAGCCCAGGCAAATGTCTTGGTTAGTCTTCAAATGTTTTTGTCTTATTTCACAGTCGTTGAATGTCTACTATGCACCAGATGCTTTCATACTCTGTTAATAAATAATAACAAAAAAAATAATGGCTACTATTCTGTGCTAGGTGATTACATTCATTATCAGGGCCTTCCTCAAATCCTTATTTCAGAGAGAAAGAAAGGAAGGAAGGAAGGAGAATGGGAGACACTTTTAACACAATAATTAAAAACGCAGGTTCTGGAGTCAGACTCCTTGGGTTCAGATCCCAACTCTGGGGCTAACTAGCTGAAAGACTGTGGACAAATTAGTCTTTCTGTGCCTCAATTTCCTCCTCTGTAAATGGGAATAATAGTAATCCCTGTGTCACAGGGTTGAAGATAGGCTCAATCAGTTAATATAGAGAAAGTAGTGAGAATATCCAGCACACGGCCACACTCTATGAGAGCATCTCAGGCTTATACTTTTTAACCTTCAGGTTAGGACAAAGGGGCTGCTGTCAAAATCTACTGTTTTTGTTTTTCCAGCATTTATTCCTCACCCCCCTTCTAATAATAGTCCCCTGATTTTCTTGAGGACCACCTTTTCTACCTTGCTCTCAATCCACGCAGTTTGGGTGGGACAGGAAGTTTGGCTTTCCTGAAGTTAGGGGCCATAGGCAGCCTATGATTAGTAACTCACACAAAAAAATTCGTTTTTCCCCAATTTAATACTGCTCTCCATCCTCTTAGCCTGGCCTTCCTGTGGCTTACGTGGGTCTGCTCAATTTAACCTGATTCTTTTCTGTCCTCTCTGTCTCTTTTCTTACCAACTCTTCTTATTCAAGTTCTGGTTTGGTGTGGACCCTGGGTCCAGATAGAGGATGAAGCCCTATGAGAACTGCACTGCCCCTGGAGATCGCACATGTTGGAGGACCCCAGGGTGTGATGGCTCTCTCCTACAGGCTCCTGGGAACTGTCTAGGGTCCTAGATCTTACTCCAGGACTCCTAGTGGGAAACAAGCCCCAGGAAGAGAAGCCTAGGCCTGGGTCCTGGTCAACAGGGTGGCCAGACACCCTTGCCTCTGCCACTCAGTGACTGTGAGACCTGGGCTGCCTGCCTGTTCTTTGGAGCTTATTTCCTCACTGGGCAAATGGGACGGCTAGGCTCTCTGGTCTCCAAGGTGCCCACTACCTAGAATGCAAGATTCTCAGAATCAGTAGTGCTTGGTTACTGACGTCAAAGAAGAGGGAAAGTACCAAAGACCCCACTTCATTTTGCAGTTTCGTGCCTCAAGGGCTTCATAGCACCACCGGGAAAAAGCCAAACCCTTCCAGTTTGCTTTTAGCACATTCCTGCCTCTACCTCATCTGCCCCATGCTGACCATCCCTGCACTGATCCAAGAACACTCCAAACTCAAGCGCTCATGTCCTCCAGAGGCCGCCTCTCCTCTCCATCTCCACAGACCCAGTATGAGTCCCCTGAGGTCAGGCCCTGGCCCCCTCTGATATGCCCCCTGTGACCTCCCTAGAACAGTTGTGACTATTAGTGCAATGATCCTGTACTTGACTATGGATTACCTCTTCTTGCCCTTCCCCCAACCTCCAGGCCTGGGAAGTGCCCCTTATATACTTCTTGAGCATCCTCCAGAGTGCTTACTCCCAGGGTCAGTTCTTGGAATGCTCATGTATGGTTAGTACGTGGGCAAAGTAATGACAAGACTTCTGAAATGGTAGGAACATGACACCAAGGAGGATGGAAAAAACATGTGTCAGGAGCCTAACAGAACAATTAAAGGCAGCTATTTTAACTTAAACAACACAAAGAGATTTCCAATATTTCCTTTAAATGAAGAATGGAGCTAAATTTCTAAATATGTATGTGAAAGGTGGTTTGGGCTTTTTCTCCTTAGTGTTGAATGACAAGCTAGAAGGCTTTGGGGTAGCTTCAGGCAGCAGCACCCTTCAAGGTTTAGACCTTTCTCAGGGTTTAGGCCACCTGCATTAAACCAGGGTTGGGGGGATCGGAGGAGTTAGGCAGATAGATTGTCTTTGCATTATGGACTTGGCTGGAAATTTACAGGACATTGAGTTCTGAGTCAGCAGTCTAACTGAAGCTTGAGTGCCACCTCTTCCAGGAAGCCTTCCCTGACCAGTCCCAACTGCAGGCTGGGAGGACCAGCATCCATAAGAGGCACACACCACACTACTGTGTAATTGTCTACTAGTGCTCTGCCCACCGACCCCAGACTGTGAGCAACTTAAGGGCAGAGTCTGTGACTTAATCACCTCTGCATCTTTGCACCTGCAACATAGTATGTTGAATGAATAATTGAATGCAGCCTAGGAAATTCAAACACAGGTCACTAATGCGCCTGACAAAATATTCAAGAAATCCTCTTAAAGAAGAGAATTCAAGATATATACTTATTACTTTAAAAAGTCCCATTTCAATATACGCTTTATAGTATTCATAACCCAGTAACATAAAAATATACTAATATGTGAATTTCAGAGGGAAAATTGGCCATTAAGTTCAGACACTCTGAGAGTACTATTTTTGCCTGAGTGTAGGATATGTTTATTATTCTTTGGAAAATCAGTTCCCTGTTAAAAAGCAAACAACGTTTCTGCAAATATTACCTGACATCTGTAAAAGCAGCTCATTTTAACAGGAATTTGCTGTATGTAATCTATAATAATGCCATTGGGGTTTAGAATTTAGAGAATTAGATTCAGATCTGGGCACTCTTAAGAAACTTTATATAACTTTCTATCTAAATAATAGCAATTTAAACCATCTTTCATAGAGAGAGACCTAGTAAACACTACTTAGATAAAAGAAGCTATCTATTTTAAATAAGACCAGCTAAGTACTAGATCAAAGGCGCCACATACATTTACAACCAAATGGCACTGCTTCTGAGATCAAAGTGCTGCAGGGCTGAGAGAACAGAAAGAGCCTCTACCCAGAAAGCATGGAAGAGGACTATGAGACTTAACCAATTTCGAGATTTTAAAGCAGACACATGTCTTTACTTATTTTATTGTTTCAATGTACAGGATCTTTGGTTAAAATGGGGGAGAAAGTGTACCAATTAATAAGTACATAAAATAAAATAAATTCTGAGCCATCAAAGGCTTTTCTTGCTATTGTTTTTTGCATTTCTGAAAGACAAGTACTTCAAAATGTCTATAATGTTAACCAGCCGCTTTCTTTTAAATTTTGGAGCTACAAATCCAAGCCAGTAAAGCTGTATATTTTTCTTTAGGGATCTTTTAATGGGAACTCTCGAACCATAAGGACCTGTGCTTGGACAAGAAATTTAGCTAAAAGCAATCTACTTGGCAAATCTAAATCAGAGTGTGGATTCTGCTGTAAGAACAGGCACTGTTAGAGTTACCATCAAACAGTGGGAAATGCTGCAAGAAAATAAAATATGGTAAGTGACAGGACGTTTTATTGATGTGTCCAAACTGGTGGTCAAAGACATCAGTTGGGGAGTGAATGAAGTATGATGTTATTTCAAAGCAACTTCCTGCTGGCATTAGACTTCCCAGGTTGTATGGTTTATTCTTGCTGTTTTTCAGCCAGACCCCAATCATAAATACAGATTTGTAAACCATGCCTTATCCGCTAACCATTCTTACTTGTTAATATAGAGAGACAACTTCTGTCCTTTGCACTTTGTGAAAGTACAGAGCTGGAATATTTAACAGTCAAGATTTTACTAAAGTCAGCTGTGGATTTCTTTGGTATGTGGAGCCACATGCTTTTCAAGTGGCTAGCAGACCCCACTCAGACATTTATCTTGAGGCTTGGATGCCTTTCATTTGCTGGTAGATTATAAAACACTATAATCATTTCAAAGCCTCTCAACTCTAAAATTAAAGCCAACTAAAAAAAAGAGCATCTGTGGCATTGCTCAGGAAAACCATTTAAAGGCGGTGGTAGCCAGCGTCTGAGATAACCTCCAGTGATCTCTGCCTCCTGGTATTCACACACTTGTGCAGTCCCCTCCCATATTGTACAGGTTTGGTCTGTGCAACGAATAGAATATGGCAGAAGCTAAGGTATGTCACTTTTTAAATTAGGTTATAAAAGACCTTGTGGCTTCCATCTTGGTCACAGTTGCTTTCTCTCTGGGAAGAGTCAGCTGGCATGTTTTGAGCAGTCCTACTGAAAGGCACACGTGGTAAGGAACCAACTAACGCCTTCTGCCAACAGCCTTCTGAGTGCAACTGGAAGCTGATCCTCCAGATCCGATCAAGCCTTCAGATGACTCTAGCTCCAGCTGATGGCTTGACTGAAACCTCCGGGACACCCTGAGCCAGAACTACCCAACTAAGCTGCTTCTAGATTCCTGATTCTCAGAAACAGTGTGAGACAATGATAAGTTTTGCAGTAATTTGTTACCCAGCCATAGATAGCTAATACAAAGGCTTTGCTCACATCAGGCAATTGGGAACTCCCTCAGCCAACCCTTGAGGGAGAGCTCACTAACAGTAATCCTCATTGCTGACTCTATATGCTGGGTGCTGAGCTAAGCACCTTATGTCAATTGTCACATTTAGTTATTACCACAATCCTATGAAGTTGGTTTTGTTGTTATCCTTATTTTGCCCACGAGAAAAACAGAGGTTACATATCCCAAGGTCATACAACTTAAAAAGTTACCGAAACAAGATTAAACCCCATGTCTATCTGACTTGAAAGCCCAGATTTTTAACCACGACACTAATCTGCTTGTCACAGAAATGGTCACCCACCTTGGAATAGAGAAGATCTATAATTTGGCTGAAGTCTCCCAGCATCCCCCAAATCAGTACAGATAGTACTTTAGCCCAAGCTCCAACTTTGATATTCCATGGGTCATTTTGACATAAGACACCAAGAGTATCTCCTCCCATTCCCACATGATGAACTCAACTTCTTTTAGAAGAAAAGGCCAAGGAAGAAGCAGTGCATTGTCATAAGAAACTGTGCTCAATGATAAGGGGCAAGTGCTTACAATTATATTAATACCTCTTCCCTCCTATTGTCCTTTTGATGCTTTCCTCCACCTGGACTGTAGGGAAAAGGAAAATAGACAGAGAAAGACCAACTATGACTAGACCAGAAGATCAAATGTCATTCCCTGTTGGAAGTTTCTCATGCTGGCTGGAAGTGGTCCCTTGATTAAGTATGGAGCCAAAAGAATTGGGGGTTTTACCACATACAATTGCTCAGCAATTTTAAGATGTGTTTGGTAAGTCTTTGAGAGCAAAAGTCATTTAAATCAAACTTCCCCAGCTCCACTGGATAAGAAATTCTCCTTAGACCAGCTCATTCTGGTTCTGTATTTTATTTTTGGATGTTAGATCATGGACAAGCTACGAGGACCCCACAGGGTACACTATGAAGATCATTGCTAAGCCTAGGCCAGGAGTCCAAACCAATAGTTCAAAAACTTTAGTATTCATAGTAAGATCACCTGGGGAACTTGCTAAATATGCACATTCCCAGGCTTCAGTCTGACCTATTGAATCAGAATCTCTTCAGATGGATCGCCGTGGGGGTCTGCATTTTAACAAGCTTTCCAGGTGATTCTGAGGCAGGTGGATCCAGGACTATGCTTAGAGGAATGTTGCTCTAGCTTCTGTCCCTTCTGTGTCTCATTTTTAATTGGCAGAGGCAAAACTAGGTTCTGTGGGGCCTGAAGCTTACACAATTTGAGGGACTTTGAGAAAAACAATACGAAATCACACATTAAAAAGACTGGCATGTGAATTGGAAGGAGCCTATGGCAGAAGTTTCATTTGCTTCATGGTTGAAAGGGAGAACTCTCTCCTCTACTAAAATACTCTACCCTTCTATACTCTGGTCACAAAATGTCTGGGGGATTTCCCCCCTACACCAACTAATTCTCTGATACCAGCTGGGTGTCCTACAATTTAACTCAATTCTGAAACTGTCCACCTGAAGATAGCATCAGATTCCACAGATTAATGGCTCTGTCCTACAAGATGACTCCACTTCAGACACTAATCACAACTCCAGGTTATTAGCTGTGTTTCTGACCAACCAACTGGAAATGACAGATGCCCACAACTCCCTCCTCTGCTTCCATCATTCGGTAGAACAGCTCACAGAACTCATGAAAACTATTTACTTACTAGATTATTGATTTAGTATAAAAGGATATAACTCAGGAACAGCTAGAGAAAGAGACGCATAAAGCAAGGTGTGTGGGAAGGGGCTCAGAGCTTCCATACCCTCTCCAAGCAAACCACCCTCCCAGCACCACCAACCTAGAAGCTCTCTAAATCCTATCATTTAGGACTTTTATGGAGGCTTCATAACATAAGCATGATTGATTAAATCTTTGGCCATTGGTGATTAAGTCAATCTTTAGCTCCTCTTCCTTACCAGGAGATCAGAGGTTGGGGCTGAAAATTCTAAACTTCTTATCATATGGTTGGTTCTCCTAGCAACCAGGCCCCATCTCTAGGAGCTTCCCCAAAAGCCACCTCATTAACATAAACTCAGGTGTGGTATAGGCCTTTATTTGTTATAAATAATAAAAGATACCTTTATCACTCCTATCACTTAGGAAGTCCCAGGGGTTTCAGGGGCTGTTGGCCGGGAATCAGACTGCATATATGTTATTATAAATCACAATATCACAATGGTATATCGACCTCTGCTAACATCAAACATGCTAATTTCTCACTAGAGAAATTACTTCTACACAAAAGTCAAGGACAGCAGCATTCAGGTTGAAAAAAAAAAATCCTTTATGACTGTTCTTCTAAAAGTAGGCCCTTAGGAAGTATGTAAGTACTCCTAACTTAACTGAGGTCTCAATTTTCCTTTTTGCTCAGCAGTTTTTATTTCTTCCATGATAATTTTCCATGTGTCACACTATGCAACAGAAAGATTAAACCAAGAATGATTTGTGGGTCAGTAGGCTGTCCTGAAATAAAATAGTGGCTAATCCATTTTTTAGGATGTACGGAAATTCTTAAATTAATTGAAATAAAATTTTGGTAGCCACGTAAATGTTGTAAACATAGAAATGCCTAATAAGATACTAGTTTTATTGTTAATTATTGATAACAATAAAAATTGAAATTATTATAAGTGTGTTACTGTTCACAGAAACGTTTTCTAGCCAGGATGACACAGTTTATACTCTGAACAGTAACTTTCCTGGTAGTCCTCATTTTATTGATAGTTTTTCCCTTGCTTTGTATTAGAACATGTGTTGAGTGACTGTTTCTGGACACTGAGATTTTTCTGTCCATACATCCCAAGTACAGGGTTTTCTTTACGAAAGCATGTGGAAACACATCAATACAAGTGACCTTTCTCCATCTTAAACAAACAGCAGACTTCTTAGAATTTTTTATATTTGCATTTCAAAGACATCAAGAAAAATAAAGGTCTGCAGATCCTAAATGTATAAAACTGAGTTAGGTACACTTTATTCTGTGTCTACCAATGGTAGCCGAGGAGTTGAAAAGTGGTCAGTAAGGAGCAAGGTTTTTGGAATAAGACCCGTCATGTATTATACATTTAACAGATTTTATCCACGTGCAAACTCAAAGCTGAAGATGCCATCCTCCCTGGGGTCAAGGTCAGGTCAGTGTTATTTAGGTGGCATTTGCTCAATAGCCCATCGGACCCAAGGGGCTCTCCCAAGCTGGGACTTTGCAGGTGGCAAAACCAAATAAACTGACTCTGTGCAAGGTGAGGATTCTTGCCCAGATCCTTTAGGCTGTCAAGTCTGTCATTCAGGTGGTTGGGAGTGTTTTGCTTTTGTGACTCAGAGTCCAAGTCTCAACAATTGACTTGCAGAGTTTGTGTGTACGGCCTGCCAGCTCTGGTCAGTGTCACCAACACCTCAGTTTCATCCTGACAGCAAGCCATCAGCACAAAGAATGCCACAAACCAGGCCCTGATACTAATTGTCCCCCTTTCAATTCTTTAAGACCTTGACTGCCCTGGTCTAAGCATGAACATTTGCATGTGTTCCAATTTATCTATTCGTAGATACATGAGCATTTTTTTCCCTTCCAGACGGTGATGTGAAAAAGGGAAACCGTTGAGACTCAGTCACCCAAGTTAATATCGTGTCTCTTTCTCTGTAGGTCAGGCTGGCTGCAAATACACTGGGAACAATTTGGAGCTCTGTGTGTGCTGGGAATGGGGGTCTTTGCTAGGTATGGGGGAGGGGACTGGTCTGGGAGTCCAATTTTCAGAGAAAACTCACCAGTTCCTGTCAACTGAAAGAAACGTTTCATGCACATGGTGGGTCAGAATGTTATTTTTATAATATAAACCACCTGGCCTCCTCCTCATTTACCTCTGCCACAAATGCTATTCTACACACATACCTAGACCAAGGTCCCTGGTAACTATTACAAAACCATGTTGTTTTGCTCCTTGAGGTTTTTTTCTTTTCCCTTTTTTCTTTTCTTCTTATTCTTTTTTCAACTTAAGGTGAAGACAAGATGAATTGATCAGGGCTCAAAGTTTTGGTTTATTTTTATAGTTGCTTTGATGTAAAAGGACTTGGCTCTGCACGGAGAGGGATGGGGGGTAGGGTGGGGAAAGACGGAGTCAGCCTTTCTTCCTCATTCAGCAGCTTGTGAGACAATGAGCATCTTCCTAAAGTTTATCAACTAAGGCTGGGGGACGCCCCTGGAGATTGTCCCAAGTCTATTTATCACGGAGACTTTTCCTAAGCATTCCTTTCACTATATGCTGCTGTTCTATTTGAAACAACAACATGTGAATATCTCTATTCACTTTGCTTGATTAAAAAAAGTAAAGTTAGCAAAGGGTTCTGGAGAATAACTAGGTCTCATTAAAACAATATGCACTTCCAGTTTCACGGGCAAGCCATGAAAGCCTGATCATTAGCTGACATATGACTTTCAAATGGGAAGGGGTTATAACTAACCTTCCTATCTTTGAGTCTCATTAGTTGCAAAACAGGATGCTTTCCTGTGGAGATCTCTACCAGGAAATACCTCCTTTAGAAGTTAAGTTACATTGCATAGCATGTTGTGCATCTGCGTCAAGGTATACAACTCTAGAGACAGAGAAGAGGTCATGGCTGATTTCAAACAGTAATAGTTGGCATTAAAACAGCATTAGTGCAAGGCAGTAGTCTCAGTTTTATGGCAGGAAGTAAATCTCTCTTTGGAGCATGGAATGTTAAGGCTAGGCCTTATTTAATAATCAGTAAAAAAGAGAGCATTACAATTCCATTTAGCCAAGTCTATGAATTAATCAAATTTTCTTAGTCCTTCTCTCTCGGGAAAAACTTAATTTTATAAACTTACTCTATTGTGATTTAAATATACTTTTAATTCCCTGGACTTTGAGAAGAAGAATCATGCAATGCATGAAAGTATAAAACATGTGTTTTATATCTGATAATACAGGTGAAGTGTGCTTACTGTCTTAAAAGTGACTAAAACAAAACCCCTATCCTTTTAGGTAGTATGTACCTTGGAAAAGTAGTTTTTCCAGGTGTCTTCACAGGCAAAGGCTTTGGTTTGAAAACCAAGTGGCATAAAAATGGAAGGCCTTTCAGAGACAGAGCTTTGGAAGAAACTCATCTGCTCTGAGTGTTCCCTCTCACACATCCCAACTGTGCAACACTGTTACACAATGCCAAATACTGGTTGGAAATGAAAAAAAAAAATCAATCAACAGCTTGCCTCTGGAAATATTAAATGTCTCAGTTTCACGTAGCACCTGGCATGATACAAACAGCCTAAGTACCTGACCCCAGTGTTTACCACCTGTTTTTCTGTAAAGCAATTTTAACAATAGCAAAATACATGAAAAAAAGTATGACATCTCATTGAATGAGTGTTCTACACTTCAAATAAATCGAGCTATCACATCAATGTTTTAGCCAGGGGATACATTTTTTGTTCAATCATAACTTTTGCACATAAATAATCACATGGTGTAGTACTACACTCAAAGAATTTTTACTTTTTATTCCAAATAAGAGTAAAATACATTAATCCAAATCATTCTAGCAGACTATATGGAAGACCACATCACTGGCTTGAAAACAAAACTTGAATCACAAATCTTTTAATCAAAATATAAAATAAGGGAAAATACTCAATTAAGTTCCCCCTTTTGGATTTGGAAACAAAAACAGCTGCTGAAACAATGAGTGGCTTTCCTTCTGAGTTCATCAAGAGGGGAGCCAGACGTTGATCTGATGGCCCTTGTGTTGCCCTTATTGTAAAAAATGGAAATTACTGCAAGTTTTCATGGTCATGATATGCGGCTAGGGAAGGATTAACTGCCTAGACAAAAATGGCATAGAGAAAATACACCCAAGATGCATGAATTTCTACTTAATGCCTTAGAAGATAGTTTCTTTTATAAAAGACACAATAAGTACTAATGTGTTTCAGTATAACTTTCTAAAAGACAAATAATTTAATAACAATAGATCATTTTATGTATTGTTTAGAAAGTCAAAAATGAATCATATTTTCACTTCTCTTTTTCTATACTGAAGTAGTTTGTGAAGGCACGGTTAAAAGGCAGGGTTATGGCTGCTTTCTTTCCCTCTGGCTCTCTGTTTTTTTCGGGTTGTGGCGTCAAAACTAACTGAAAATTCTTTAATTAGTCTTCTTGGACACAAGCCTCCCATTTACTTCAGTGGGAGGTTTCTTTGCATAAAACCAGTGGTTTGTGTCCACCAGAGCCTTTTGACTGCTTTCCTTTGATTAATCAGAAAACTAAAGCTCAGTCTGAGTACCACTGTTCTAAAGAATGAATGAGCATAATCTCTTACAGCTTTCATGAACCAGAAGGATTAATCTGGCAGTCCAGTCCCATACTCCACTTCAAGTATTTTCAATTACTTGGCACCGTTGGAGGTGACGTCCACGGCTCAGGAAGAAGGCTACTGCTGGCATAATGGTTTCTCCATGTCCCAGCACACGGTCTTGGCGTTAATAATCCATCATGAAATGATTTGCAATGCACAAGGGTGACATTTGATTACGTGAAAGGCATTGCAGGAATGAGCATGCAGGCTCTTAAGGCCAACTGCTGGCAAAAATATGATGAAATGTTATATGGTAAAAATAACATTTAGACGGTTTAGTTGAAACCATTGAAGACAGTTTCTGAACTGACTGAGAAAAGTGTAAGTACATTGCTTTAGGAGAAATTTCTTTCTTTTTTTTTTCCTTCCTGGTTTTCCTCTCTCAAATCACATTTTGGGGAGCCAAATAGGTTAAGATTTGGCAGCCGATCACCCAAACACATTTTCAAAACATATTTGATTCAGGAAATTCTGGATCTTTTAAAGCAAGGATGTTAACAATCCTCCTGAGAACCTTAAAATATGATGATTTAAACATAAGGAAAAGGAAACCCTGAAATGATCAGAGAAATCACCAAGAGGCTTCCCTGCTGAAGAGTTCAGCTTTTTAAATTTTGTTTTCTATTTTTTAGAGACCATAAGGAGGATGGTAAATTTACTACATACGGGAAGTCTTATCATTTGGGGTAGAAATTTATGAGACAATGGGGAAATTCATAATTCTCAAGGAAGCAAAAACAAAAACAAAAACAAGAACATTAGAATTTCTTAAACTCATATCCTCTAGATCTATTCACTGATCTGTCAAAAGCATTATATTCTAAGTACATTGTAATGAATTTAGTTATTACATATGAACAAACATAATGCATGGGTGTGTATGGCCAAATGTTGGTTATTCGAGATCATGGGTATAGGGTGGAGGGAAAGTTACTTTGCGTAAATGAAATTCAGAGAGAATTAGAAGGTATTTTTAAATCAATAGTTTCAAATTAATCCACTTTCAAAACTTTAATCACAGATATGAACATAATAATATCAGCTGATTTTAATGTTACTGATTTTTCCTTCCTAGCCCACCATCTTGCAGAGTGAGGTGAAATACCTTAGTTGATATATTATGTTGTATGTAATAGTATATATTGTTTTGTATATCTGTCAATAGTGATTATATTTTTTTTAAACAGGACATATATAAACTTCATTGATTCTCTGGATTTGTTATTCATCATTTAGCTATTCATTCAACAACATTTATTAGGCACTTACTATATGCAAAGCCCAGTACTTGGCGTCTTAGGGATATAAGGATACAGACTCTGTCCCTGAGGCACTTACATTTTATTATAGGGACAGAACATGCATATAAGTAGCTGTAGCATAAGGTAAAAAACATTAAATACTAGAAGAGAAGCAGAGATAACTGCACTGGAAAATCAGAAGAGGTAAAGATTTTTAGTGGGGAGATTCAGGGAAAATTCATGGAAAATGTGATATCTAAGTGAAGTCCTGGAAGCTAGTCAGGGTTTAGACATGAAGAGAAGGTGCAACAGCACTTCATGAGTAAGTCATAGTATGAGTGTGGAGTGGCTGGAAGAGGTCAAGACCCGGATGAGGGACAGTCAGGCTGAAGCACTGAGTGTCAGAAAGGAATTCCGGGAGATAAAGCTGGGAAAGTTGGGGCTAGTTGTAAAGTCTTTATTGACAGAATAAGGAATTCAGACTTTAATAAGAAGGTAAAATAGTAGGGAGCCATTGGAGCCATTTTTTTTTCTTTTTTACTTTTTATTTTGAAATAATTTTAGACTTATAGAAGAATTGCAAAGATAACAGAGTTCCCAGAAAAAAGTCAATATTATCTAAGTTTTTATCCTTTTTTAATAGTTCATGTAGTATTTTTATATCACACTCCTATGATTACATCCCCTTTCTCATGCTGAGTGTAGTGTACGTCTTTTACTTTTTTTTCTTACTCACAAATGTCTTTCTTGTTTATCTTTTCAAAGATATAGTTTTTAATTTTGTTGACCAGGTTTGCCAGTTTTTGCCCAATTTCATATCAGCTCCCCCATAGCTATCCTACATATAAATCAAATCTACCTTAAAACAAAACAAAACAAAAACCAAAAAAACAGTGAGATCAACGCACAGAAGTTCCTTGATCCATCTTTTAAACAGAATGCTGTCCCTAAGTCTCATACAGCCACAGAGCTGTGTGACTTTTTGTCATGATCCTGCTTGGAATACGGTGGGCCATTTCAATATGAAAATTTGTGTTTTTCTTTAACTCAAAGAAAATTGCTTCTGTTACTTATTTCTTCCCCTTATTTCCTTTGTCTCTTTCTAGAACTCTTATTAGATTAATGTTTACCTCCAGGATTTATCCCCATGTCTCCTGTCCTCTTCTTCCATCTCTTTGTCTTTTTGCTCTAAGTTCTAGAAAATTTACTATTTATTTTTTACTTTGTTATCCTTTACTAATTTGGCTGTGATCTATGTCTATTCATCTGTTTATTCACTTTTTATTTATTTTTATTGTTCTAATTTGGCAATCACACTTTAAATTTCCTGTTCCTTGCTTGCTTCTTTTTTCGTAGCTGTTTTAGGGATACTTATCTTTCCACAATTTTCTGAAGATAATTATTGTAATACTCTTTTACATACTCTGCTGCTTGAATTATTTCTGTTCTTTTGTTTGCTTGCCTTGGCCTTTTTTTTTTTTTTTTTCTTTTGGTTTTCTTCAAATGTTTGGTGATCTTTAGTCCATTGACATTCATGGACAAAAAACAAAAAAAACAGATTAATTTAGGTGGCTGGCAAAACCTTGCTCTGTGGCTGAGCAGCTCTGTTTTCCTAGGAGGCCAGCCTTGAATGGGAAGTCTGATGGGAGCTCTCTAGGAGTAGGCAGGCTTCACCTTGAATGCTCGATGATGGACCTGCAGACTCATGTGGATTAGGGAATCCTTTCCTCATTTGCTGCCTTTCTACCCCCTCCCTTGCTCCCCATCCATGTCTAAGTGTCTAGGGTTCCATCAAGTTCTGTTCTAAGGCTTCTAGAGCCATTTTCAAATCATCCTCATCAGGCAATTCACTTTTATTAGTCAGAGGTAAAAAATCCACTGTTGACCACTGCTCAGGGTAGAAGGCAAGACCTCACTGGCTGGCGGTGTCAGAAGTTTTGAAAGCAGTTCTTTAAAATTACTCCATGCTACTGTCAGAGTAAGCTTTCTGAAACACATTGAATATATCATGCTCCTGCTCAGAATCTTTCAGCGATTTTGATTTTATATAGAATAAAACCTGTTCTTCTTTGCAAAGCATGAACACCCCTTATAGTTTGATGTGAGTGCCTACAATCATCTCCTACTGTTTTCCTATCACAGACACACTTAGGCTCCCCAAATTCTGAAAGTTCTTGTGGTTTTCTCTTTTCCATGCCTCTGTACACACTGTTCCCTATGCTGAGAATGTTATCTCCTCCTTACCGATTGGCAAAGACACCCTCAATTGTACATCTCAGTGTGTGATTGCTTCCCATGAATTCTCTTCTGACTTCCCTAGGCAGACATAGGTTTGTGGGTCTATTTATTAAACTATATCTTCCCCTTACTCCACATAGGATTTGAAATAATATAAAACAGATACATGGTAAAAGGACGAAACAAATGAGTGAGGCACACTAAGTTCAAAGGGAGAGTAAAGTTAGAAATATAAATAATATCAAGTATGAGGTTAGTCCTAAAAATTACACGACACTAAGTTTTATAGACATACTACAAAGAGATACGCTGAAAATTTGCCTCTGGGCTTCCTAGTTGTCAAAGCTAAGAGGGAAAGTTGAGCGCTTCTGAGTTTCACATTGTCCATAAACTATAAATGAGAGATTTTTGCCAGTTACTGAAAATTAAGAGAGAGTTTACTGCACTAAAGGGGTACTTATAAAGGTGACTGGTAAATTGAGAAGCTCCTACTTTTGTGCTTTCATTGACGCTCTAATATTACTATGTAATTATTATAATTTTTGTACATTTCTTTCCTCAAGGTATGGACCATATCCTCATTACTTGATCCAGTGCTTGATATTTCCTAGTCACTCAATAAGTATTTGTTACGCATTTGCAGACAAATGTTTTTGTGTGAACAGGTGTACAACTAGAAATGTATCATCATTTACACCCATCATAAACATAACAAAGAATTAACCAACTGGAAGAGTCTTTATACTAATTATCAAAACAATACTTGGAATATCTGCTATATATCAGATAAACACATTGCATGTATATTTCATATGACTCTCAGCCTACCCTGTGGGTATTATTCCCCATCTCAAAATCAGGGAAATCAG